>NC_044309.1:48179084-48481197 GCF_007474595.2 Lynx canadensis | reverse complement strand
ATTCCTTCTTCCTTTCTTTCTTTCCTTCTTTCTTTCTCTTTCTTTCTTTCTTTCTTTCTTTCTATATGAGATGATGGTTACTAACTAAACTTACTGGAAAACAAAGGTGAGGAGGTGTTTTCTCCTCCTTCACCACTGGGTGGAGTACCTGGGGGTGCACGCACAGCACCCTGACAATTTCCACCAAGGAAACCCATGCTATTGGCAGCTGCAACCTCCCAGTGGATCTGCTGTCTTCCTTTTAGATTCTGAGGGCAGGCAACAGGTTAATGCTACTTGTGCTCATTTCCTACCCCTCAGCATGACCCCACTCCCCCCATGTGGCATCAGCCTCTTCTCTAGGGTGTGGAGGTCCTTGAGTAGTATTGTGTTGCTCTCAGGCTTTAGACCCCTACCCAGAGGGGAGAAACTTTACAGTTATTATAGTATTATGTAAATGTAGGTATCATTTGCATGGAGATAGTGTTTAAACTATAGGACTGCCTGAGAAAATTTAGGAAGAGAGAGAGAAAGGGGCGGGGGAGAAAAGAATGAGGGGCCCACATAACAGCTCCAAGAAGTGCCAATATTCAGATGTAAGATAAAGAAGGAAATTGCAAAGCAGTTCAAGAAGGGATAAAGACAGAGATGAGGGGAAAAATGGATGGTGGTATATGACGGCATTTTGAAGAGGAAAAAGCAAAGTGTTACCATGGTGGGTCTTTCTCTACCAGAGATGAAATTTGTTTTTGCTGTTTCTTGACAGACATAAATCCATTAGCTAATGTTGGGATGTACTGTAATTTATAATAGGATTAAAAGCCTTGGTGAACCAAAATATCATGAAATGACCTTTGAAATAGAAGTAAATTGCTTTCAGGTTGTTTGATCAGTAACAAAGTCTAATAAATGGAAAGCACCAGGGAGCACAATTCAGTTTTAAAGTGTTGTGGGGCAAGGAAGAAAATTCCAATAAAAAAGCCAAAAATGAAAACAAAAACAAAAACCAATTAACCAACCAACCAAAAAAGTTAGGAAAGCAGCTTGTATTCCTTTTCATTCCCATATCTAAATGCTAGAACATAATTGCTTTCTCTTTCTCTAAAAAGTTGACATTTGAGCTGAGATATCCATTTTTAGACCTAACAAGAATAAACATATTGTATACTGACTTTTTTTTTACTGTCCACATACATTTAAAAATCAATAATCTTAGAAATGTTTGTCTGGCATGCGTGAATATACAAACGCGTTAAAGAATGTATGTAATGTGTACCATGCTCCAAACAGCATGAAAAATTTGAAAATGTCTGGAAAGTCCAATGAATATGTTCTCCATCTGTATTCTAAGCAGGGCATCATGTTCTCTCTGAAGAATGTGGTATCACTTATCCTAATACAGCCTATGCTCTAAAACACTTTCAATTATAAATTTTGTTTTGACTTTGTAGTTTAAATTATTTGAACTTCTAGTAGAGACAACATTTGTTGCCTTAAAGGGAAATTTAGCTGTTAGGATTAAGGATTAATGTCTACATTTGTTTAGCTGGGTTCTCTCCCTGAAAAAAAAAAAAAGGAAAAGAGACTCAAAAGTAAGCCTAAAGTATTTAACCAGCATTAAAAAAAATGTTTATTTACTTATTTTTTGAAAGAGGCAGAGAGGGGCAGAGACAGAAAGAGGGAGAGAATCTCAAGCAGTCTCCTCTCTGTCAGCACAAAGCTTGACACAGGCTCAAACTCATGACCTGTGAGACCATGACCTAAGCTGAAATGAAAAGTTGGACTCTTAACCAACTGAGCCACCCACGCGCCCTTGAACATTTCATGTATCACCAGAACAACAATTATTGTCTGTGAAGCCATCTTGAACTGAAAGATAATTTTTAGCATTTTCTAAACACTAGTAAACAATTTTAAACATTGGAATCCTAGAAATTCCAACTAATGCATCAACTCTTTTCGTGAGCAGTGGTATTTAGGACCTTGCCAAGTAGGAAAGGGGCTTTCTGGCACAAAGATATGCTTTCTTGATCACATAGAACAGTTATCATTGCCATTCAAGGCTATTTTTAAGTTGTTTGCACCTGCTTTCATGTTTGTGAAAATCAGTTCTGGTCACAATAGAGCTTGATCTAACTAGATAGCTGGCATAAAAATTACTAATAATTTGTTCCAATAAACATGAATTAGAAAAAAAATTCTTTGTTTCTTTAAAATCCTTCATTGTAGACATACACATTTGAAATTTCACTACTCTTTGTTCTCAACTCACTCCTTTACCAACCATACATCTTGGCTGACTTCTGCAGATTTTCTCCATGCGTGCTGCACCAGGACCAGTCATCCAGAAAGTTTGGCTAGACTTTCAGGCTCGGGAGGGTAGATCCAGGCACAAGTGGTAAATTTGAGAGGGTTTGGTTGGTGCTTAGTCAACCTGGATGGCTCAATTTCCAGGAAATGGGGAAGCAGAACCATGTCAAAGAATTGTTTATTAGCAACGGGACCAGGGGCAATGTTCCCTAAGGTTGCCAGGAGTCACTACAGTTTCAAGTCCAAAGGAGTCAGGAATGATAGACTTGCAGGCTACTGATGGTTGCCAAGAGTGTGGGAGGAAGGTCAGCACTAAGGAGTTTTCTCCAATCTGTCAAAAGAACAGCAATTCTCAAAAGGTTATGTTATCTCCTGATACTTTTTGTGGTTTTACTTAAATTTAGAATTTTTACAAGAATTACTTGAACATAATAAAATATTAAAAAGGCATAAATGAGTACATAATGAAAGGTAAATATCTCTCCAAGCCTCAGTTCCTTTCCCCAGAGGAAACCACTGCACCAAGTATCTTCCTTCCAGAGACAGACGATGGATGGATGTATGAGAACTCATGCATGGTTGGAAGAGAATTTTTTTTTTAAGTACAAATTGTATCATATTCACCTACTGTTTCTTCTTCATGTAACAACGTACCTTGGAGTTCATTCCTGGCCCTTACCTAAAAAGTTTCTTCCTTTTAACGGTTTTCTGTTGTCTTAATTCTAGTAGTTGGGCAGCCATCTTAATTTTGCTTCATCGAACTCATTTCACTTGAAGAATCTTTGCCTTAAATTTAAATGAAAAACAAACGCATTAAACGTCTACAAAAATATCTGGCATGGAGCAAGATCTTCCACTTCTGTTTGTGTGGCATTGAGGAAAAGACTCACCTTTCTCCACTACATGAGGGGATACTACGTATCTAGTTGATATGGCTGGTATGGTCGTCTGGCTATCAAACGTGTGCTCTCATTTTCAAAGAGCAAGGTTATTACTGGAAAGAGGCTGTCCAGGAGGCATTGCATTTCCCAGCTCCTTTACATCTGGTGTTACCACGTAACTAAGTTTTGCTAATGGAAGATGAGAAGAAGTAGTGATAGGTGTTAATTAAAGGCCAAGGCAATTAAAACCATAGCTGTACACTAAATCGAAGAGTCGGGGTAAAGATTAAATTGAACAAGGTAACATAAAGAAAGCATTAGGCATAGTAGCATCTAAGTGGCATCTGTTATTATTAATATTGTCACCCATATACGGCTTTCCATAGGTATAGCCCATAGTTTTTTCTGTACCAGCTCTAATGAACACTCGGTACTTGGTCATGCACTCCAAAGTCAAATGCACATCAGAGTAGCATTAAAGAGCAATGAAATTTTTAATTTTTAATTTTTAATAAAAGAGCAAATTTACTTATATACCTCATAGCAAACAATGATCATCGTTACATTTTTTTCCTACAAGAGTGATATGTTAGCTATCAGCCAATAAGTGTCTTCACTTTTTGATGTTTCCCCCATACATTTCTAAATTATTTTCTACTGTCCCAACATATTCAGATTTTACCCAAAACTTAAATGATCTCACTTAAAGAACTATTCAGGGTAAATGGACCCACCCTCCTTTTTTTTTTTTTTTAGGTTGAAATATAATTGACATATAACATTATATTAGTTTCAGGAATACAACATAATGATTCGATATTTGTATATAGTGCAAAATGATCACCATGATAAGTTGAGTTAACATTCATCACCATCACATTTCTTGTGATAAGAACTTTTAGGATCTATTCTGCTAGCAATTTCAAGTATACAATGCATGTATTATTAACCATAGTCACCATGCTATGCATTACATCCCCAGGACTTATTTTATAACCGGAAGTTTGTATCTTTTGACCACTTTCACCCATTTTACCCATATCCCCCACTCTCCTTAAAAAGCAGCTTATCAACACGCCATTGTTACCCAACTTGTCTTTTGGGAGTCTTGGATCTTCTCCAATCATATTAATAAAATATTTATTCAACAAAAGTGAATATTTACTGAGGAGAGGATTTTTCTTCTAGGAAGAACAAACAAGATTGCTTCTCCCCCTTCTAAATTCGTTGGAATTACAAGAGTATCTCATTTGACTCCTAGTTGCATCAAGAGATGGCCACTATCAGGAAATACTCTTTTCTCTTGGACTAGAAAAATAGCCCCAGAGCAGGTTCTCTAGGGAAGTCTGGAGCCCCATTAATGGCAGCATCTGCAAGCCAGCTCACTTTCTGGGCCACAGCTGTCCTTTTGAGATTCACTATGGCCTTTGCTTCTGATGCTGCCTTGGCCGCCTCTCACCCTCCTCTACTGAATATAACATAGAGACCTGCCCCTGCATTTGCTGAATTTGGTCCCAGTGTACTCCTCCTCCCTTTCCAGCCTTGGGTAGTTCCCAAGAATCTTTGATATTCTTGCTCAAGTTCACTCCTCTAGGCCTTGCATAGGAATTCAGCCTCAGAACCTACCCATTTCACTGAACCTCTGGAATATTGCTTTCAAACCCTGCCCCTTGACCACCACCGGCCCTCTTTACGTGCAATTGATGAGTCTTCTTTTTTTCAGAGAAGTTAACACCCAATTAATGCCCAGTGTATCTGAGTCTACCAGTATGTTGTAGAACACAACAAGCAAGTGGAAAGATACATACTGTATCTGTGAATAATGTGGGCGCAAGTGTGAATAAAACTCCTTGAAAGTGTTTCATAAGAATCAAAACTTATTTAACAGCTGCCTTTCCCCAGCATATTATAAATTCTATAGGAAATGAACTGTGTCTGTATTATTCCCTAACATATCCTCAGAATCCAGCACAGTACCTTGGGGATATTAGAGCCTCAATGTTTGTGAAATAAATAAATGATATAGATAACCCAGAAGGAAAAGGTTAAGTGACCAAACATATTTTATAAAAAAAAATTCATATTCCATTTTAAATATATATATATATATATATATATATATATATATATATATATAACTAAGTATTATCTAATAATTACTAACTTCGTAAATTTGGACAAGGTACTCTTTGTGCGTCCCTTTGCTTATCTCTAAAAGGAAGCTAATGGTAGAGTGGGAGAAATGAAAACATCATAAAAGGGCTATCTGAATGTTAGAGATTATTGTTTTTGTGCATGTGGGCAATATGAAGGTGATGATCTAGTTGTTACAGTCTGAGGATGTTAATCACCTGGAAGCCTATTGCATTCTAATAAGAGCAATGTGTCTCAGTGACAACTTTATAGGAACTCCTCTCCTGGCTGGTTGCTCTGACTTGCTGGCCACAAGAGGCAAATCACTTATTTTTTTCCCCTGTATCTTTAAAATGAGAGTAATGCATATATGCCTCCTGGTTAGGTTGCATATATTAATTTAAAGATTCTAATTTACTGTGTATCAGTTCATCTATCCTAAGCTTTTTCTTGCTTGTGGAGCAAGAGAGTATCCATGGTTAAAAGAAGCAGGCAATTATTTTAAGCTGATTGTTATCTTGTATTTCAGATTTTAAGCCTGCTGTTTTATATCAACATGTGGAAACAAACCACTCTTAAAAACTTTACGGTGTTTATCTAATGCAGGGATGAAAATTCAAATTTAAATAGTTCCATATTCCACTCTTGTTGTTAACAAATCCTTGCAATTAACTCACAAATAAACTATTCCCTGAGCCAAAAATAATGTAAGTATGTTGTCATAATATATTAAAAGCAAAAGCTTGGAAGGCATCAAATGATGGTTTTAATCCCTATAGGATGGGCTTGAGGATACGTCCATTACTTAATAAGTAGCTCTAAAGTGAAGGTTACTTCACTATAAAGTGAGGGCTTAGATCAGTAATGGACAATATCTCTCAGGAGGCACCCAAATCTCAGATTCTTATCTCCCCAAGGTGGCTGGAGAATTTCACACGGGCGAAAGCCTCCCTTCACTGTAACAGTGGAAGGGACAGTGGAAAACCTCCCTCATGATAGCAGTGAAAACTTTGTGGAAAGGAATACTCTAGTCTCCTAAGATGGAAAGTCATTCCTTATAGACTGCTTCTAGGTAAAGGAGAATGATGACAGCCAAATTCTCAAAAGCGTTTCTTGAAAGCTGAAGATTCAGAATCATAGTTATGTGACAGCAGGAGGCAGCAAGGTAGGCTCTGGACTGAGGCCAGGGGCACCAGCATCCCTGATCTTTAGCACAGGGGAGAAGGATGGGCACTCTAAATTCTGAGCTTATTTGTAGGATATAGAAATCTATACTGTCTATAGATTAATTAGACATTTAATGAATCTATAGACATTAAATGATTCTCTAGACATTTAATGATTATACCCCATAATATAGGTATGTTTAGTGAAACATGCCACAGAAAAAGAACAATTCTAAAGTAAGTATCCAGCCTTTATGTCATGGAGTGACCACAACAAGCCTCCTCTGTCTGCAAGTGCCACCAAGATGTCCCATGGAAAATTTGGGAATAAGGAAAATAATTTTTCCCTCTAGTAGTTAAACAAGTGAAATCCATACTAGTAAGTTAATGGCTATGAGAAGAAATCAACAGATTTTCTATAATTGAGTGAGGGGTGGATTTTCAAAAGTATTTTAACTCCAAACAGGGTTTGGAATTTGATAATTTACTACCAAACTGCCTAATTAAATTAATTGTATCCTCTCTAGAAAAAGAGAACAAAAGAGTAAAGGAGAGGAAAACAGAAGCTGGGTCCCTTTTTCTGTGTGTATGGTGGGTTTCTTTTTAATTTTTTAAAATTTATTTTAGAGGGAGAGAGAGAGCAAGTGGGGAGACAGGCAGAGAGAGAGGGAGAGAGAGAGAGAGAGAGAGAGAGAGAGAGAGCATCCCAAGCAGGCTCCATGCTCTGATGCAGAACTCCATCCCATGAACCTGGGATCATGATCTGAGCTGAAATCAAGAGTCAGAGACCCAACCGACTAAGCCACCCAAGTGCCCCGTGTATGGTGGATTTCAAATATATTGAGAAATTCTTCCCATTGCACATGCACAACTGGTACCTTTTCTACAATTTAATAATAAAATAATATAAAATGTAACTAAAAATTATAAAAGAAGGAATACAATTTTCCATGGTCTACTCCAGATGAAATTTTCTTTTGTGCCAATTTTATATTATTTACAGTCCTATGAATATTATTGTACTTTCCAGACATACAGGAAACAGGGTGTGGGGAACACGGAGTTTCCATTCACAAAAAATTGATGCACACTGTTAAAATTTAATTAGTCACCTGATTATATACTTTAATCTCTTGCTGAGTTTGAATAACTCAAGTCAGATGAAGTCAATCAATTCTGAGAGCCCGTATCAGTAAACCAGACCACAGTTTATTATAAGTCAGAAGGTAATGCAAGCCTGTAAGACCTCTTCCTAAGCAGATAACTAGAGTCCCTTTGATAACACCTCAACCTTATTGTCTGCCTTTTGGGTATTATCCAACTTCTATTGCTTGCACCAAATACCTGACACAAATGTTCAAAGTCATATACAAATCACCAAACTAAACTGAGACTACTGCTCTATTCTTTCCTAGAGGAACCTGGTTTGGGAAATATTCTCAATTGCCCTAGGGTCCTTTAATAGCTAAGTGACCATAAATGGCTTCCAGTTTATATTCAAAATCTGTTCATGGAATATTAGATACTATGAAGCCAACTCCATCAATCCCCGCCTAATTCCACTGTCTCACCAGTCTGCTGACAGCTTCCCAAGATTGGGAACCGTGATCTCATCATTTGAGAGTTTACTTCTTGCCCAGTTCCACACTGTGCCTCAAAGCAGCTGCCTCATCTCACAGGTGAGGCACCGGTTTTGAGTTCAGGCAGTCAGTCCAGACTTTCTTGTTCTTTACAGTGTTTTAACTCAAGAGCCTGGTGATCCTTCTTTACCTTTGAAGCTGGTAGCCTCTGTGAGACCTCAGAGACCCATCAGTCAGGCTCAATAACTTTCAACTTCAAAAAGAATGAGGTCTAGGGGCACGTGGGTGGCTCAGTCGGTTAACTGTCAGACTCGATTTCGGCTCATGTCATCATCTCATGGTTCATGGGTTTGAGCCTCACATCAGGCTCTATGCTTACAGTGTAGAGCCTGCTTGAGATTTTCTCTCTCTCCCTCTCTCTTTGTCCCTCCTGCATTCTTTCTTTCTCAAAATAAATAAATAAACTTTAAAAATAAAAAGAATGAGGTCTAGTTCATCAGGACATTCTCTAAAGACCCCATTTGCCTCTATTTTAAATTCATGGATGCAAAGAGATCTGTGAGGGGGCGGTGGGGGGGGGGATGATTCTTTATGTTCCCTAAGGAGTAGCTAAAGCTCAGGCTCATGACTGGCAGAAACAAATAAACTCACAACACATAAACAAATAAACAAACTCCTCTCTTGATATTTTTTCCTTAAAACAATGCCCTGGTTACTATCAACATAATTCAAAAGGACTCTTATATGCAGTTCATCCTAGAACAGAAGGCATCAGCCCCACTGGTGTCTCCATCTCTAAAAACAGAAAACTTTATTAACCACTTGAAATTCTAGCTCTGGTTTCTGCCCCTCCAAAAAGAAATTGAATACTGTCACCATCTCATAGCTCATGTCGTAACTTATCCAATGCAGTCCTCACAAGAACCTTCTAAAACAAGCATTATTGTCCTCATTTTACAGGTATGACTACCTACTGCCCAGGCACATAGCTATCGTCAAATGGCAAAGCCTCTATTCCAACCTAGGCTGCTCTTGACCTTTTTCATGATGCTATTGCCCCAATTAACACCTGGCAGGAATTCATTGATCAAACTGCTTCTGTCTCCCAGCCAGAATCTAAGAGCACCAGACATCAATCAGACAGGTACACTTGATAGAGGTAAACAGTGAGGGAAGGAGGACAGATGGAGCTGAGTGATGCACATTTTCCACTGGAGAACAGGGCTCACGGTATCACTGCAGTGGAGAGCGAGCCGGGCTTGGGCATCTGGGAGACGGAGGGAAACGAGATGGAAATCCCTAAATAAACAATTGTCAAAACAGATGTATTTATTTATTTAGTTCCTACCAGCTTTTGTTTCTGCTTGTGTCCTGGTCCCCAATTCCTGCTTCTATAGTTTGACTTTAATTAAACCTGCCTATCTATGCCTCTTTCATTTGACAACTCCCTAGGCTTTAACATTTGTATATTTCCACCTTGGCTTGTCCTGCCAGGACTTTCTAACCTCCATCCTTGCCAAGGTCCTCTGGCTGGGGTGGCAAATCAGTTAATGTTAGGCAAATGTTTCTGTAGCTCCTTATAGAATGCTGTAAGAATAGATTCATGCCATAAGAATTTTTTTCAGATATTCATTCCCCTCCTCTTGTACCAGCGAAGATTGGCACACTTGAAAGCCTGTGAATATCTTGTTTGTCCTCAGGCATCAGACTATATGATGCAAGATACAACTATTTTTTGAAGTGTTAAAATTAAAAACATATATAGTAAGAGGTCTGCTTACTTAATTTGCAGAATCTTCACAAAATGGCAAGGTGGGGTCTACCCAGTCTAGAACTTCTGAGGAGGCTAACTTTAACTTAAGACTTTACGACATGGGGCACTTGCATGGCTCAGTCAGTTAAGGGTCCGACTTCGGCTCAGGTCACGATGTCATGGTTCGTGGGTTCAAACCCCACATCGGGCTCTCTCTGCTGTCAACACAGAGCCCGCTTCAGATCCTCCGTCCCCCTCTCTCTGTGCCCCTCCCCTGCTCGCACTTTGTCTCTCTCAAAAATAAATAAACATTAAAAAAAAGACTTTATAACAAAGACAAGAATATGTAATGTGAGAATGATTGCTTTATGTTGTGAACTCAGGAATAATTATACACGCTTGCTCCTGCTGCACGATCCTCTCTTGGCATTACAATTCATCCCCATTAGAGAACTCATAAAAGCCTTTGTGGCAGCTGGGGGAACCACTCCCTGCTCCTTGGTTCCAGATTTATTTCATTACATAACCCAGACTCTACTGATGCTCTTCTGCCAATCTTAGATTATTCTTGTTCCATTCAAAGATGTGACAATCCCTTCTTTGTATCAGAATGAAAGAATGCTCAGTTTTTGTATTAGTTAAAAGCCCACTTTAATTACAGATCTTCAAGTTACTAAAATGTAAAGGAGGGGCGCCTGGGTGGCGCAGTCGGTTAAGCGTCCGACTTCAGCCAGGTCACGATCTCGCGGTCCGTGAGTTCGAGCCCCGCGTCGGGCTCTGGGCTGATGGCTCAGAGCCTGGAGCCTGTTTCCGATTCTGTGTCTCCCTCTCTCTCTGCCCCTCCCCCGTTCATGCTCTGTCTCTCTCTGTCCCAAAAATAAATAAACGTTGAAAAAAAAATTTTTTAAATGTAAAGGAAATTGCTTTCTTCTAGCATTTTTGGTAAACACCTAGAAATAGAGATTTACTTGTGTGTTTGCAATTCTGAGCTCTGTGTCTATTAAAAAGTTGTCAGTTTTGGGGTTTGCTTTTCAACAAGCTCCAGCGATATTATCTCCCAAGATTACCATCTGGCTAAAGAAAAAAAAAAGAAAAAGAAAAAAGGAATAAAGACTAACTATGTGTGAAATTTAAAAGGGGGTACCTTCCACAAGGCAACCTAAAGGTGACTTTGCTAGGAGCAGGCCTTTAAATGTGAGTCTTTTGAATATGACTTCAGCCCGTGGTAGCACTGATACGGCCGGGACCAGCTGGACCTATGGCAGCATAGCTGTGGCCTTCCCAGTCTCAGTGTTTGACAGGAATGACCGCATCTTTCAGCTTACGTTAATGCTTTCCCATCATCACCCTTCATGAGCAAGCTGGCTAAAATATACTACTCAGAACCACTGGAGAAAAGTGCATGAAGATTCTTGGCAGCATTCATAGAAGAGATATAACTCTCCAGAATCCGCCTATTTACTCATTTTTGCGTTGATGAACCAATTTTCCTTGTCAAGCTTTTCCAACCATGTCCAGAATACATGTACTAATTTTCGGTTAATATTTTCTTGATTTTTAAAGGAAAGTATAATTTTTATTTTCTAACTAATACAACACCTATATCTTCATTATAAGATAAACTAAATGAGGGCACCTGGGAGGCTCAGTCAGTTAAGCATCTGACCCTTGATCTCAGCTCAGTTTTCGAACTCAGGGTCATGAGTTCAAACCCTGTGTTGGGCTCTGTGCTGGGTGTGAAGACTACTTAAAATAAATAAACAAATAAATAAAAATAAGATAAACCAAATAAAACAAACTAAAACCCTACAGACAAGCCTAACACCACCTTTATCTACCTACACCAGCCCTAGATACCTCCCCAGAGGTGCCTGCTTTCATCTGTTAGCTTCATATCCTTCATACGTTTCCTATAAAGTCGTGTGTATATGTGTGTGTATACACATAGAAATTATACTCTCTGGCTTTCTGACATAAATGATATCATATTTTATATATTGTGTCTTGTTTATTTTTTGGAAATATCTTTATGTCAGCGTATATCGGTTTATTGTATTTTTAAAAGACGATATGTAGTATTCCTTGCTTTAAGATGTATTCTTTATGGGGTTAAATGTACACATTATATTTGGTACAATAGTACCTGAATACCCTTACATAGTTGAAATCAGCGAGGCACAGACATAGGTGGTGATGTGAAAAGATCTCTAAACTATAGTGAGAAAATGAATAATTTGTAGATTATAATCCAATATGTAAACATTTTTTTAAACGTTTATTTATTTTTGAGACAGAGAGACACAGAGCATGAACGGGGGAGGGGCAGAGAGAGAGGGAGACACAGAATTGGAAGCAGGCTCCAGGCTCTGAGCCATCAGCCCAGAGCCCGACGCGGGGCTGGAACTCACGGACCGCGAGATCGCGAGATCGTGACCTGTGCTGAAGTCGGACGCTTAACCGACTGAGCGCCCAGGCGCCCCCATTTCTTAAAAATGTATGTTTTGGGATGTCTGTGTTTATGTTTGGGTACATCATACACAGTGGAAGAATATATCCTAAACTGTTAAAGTGGTTGGTTTTAAGTGCTGCTTTAGGTTTTGGTGTTAGTGTGAGTTTTCATCTTTATGAATTCTTATGTTACATATCTTACTTGCAATTTCAGAGATGCTTAGCCAGGGACAAGTAACCAGTTGACATATTAAATCAGAAATTACTATGTATTTATTTTATATTAATTATTTAGAGATTATATACATGTTTTCTTTTATTTCACTTATTTTGTTCAACAATAACAAAAATGAATTCCCTCAGTGCCAGGAACTGTGCTAAAAGTCATGGAGAGATGGTGAAAAAATTGTACTATTTTTCTTTTTTTATCTACTTTTTATTTATTTTTATTTTTTATATCAAATATAATTTATTGTCAAATCGTTTTCCATACAACACCCAAAAATTGTACTATTTTTCAACTTCTACAGTTTTCTCTGAGTTAGCTGCTTATCTAAATCAGTGGGTGACTGTGGTTAAGCTTTAGAATTTTTAGTAGCTGGTGAGATGTTCTTAAGCCTTCAACCCCTATTCACCCACTTTCCTACTTCACTTTTTCTCATTCCAGTCCACAGCCATCTTATCAATTGGATGCATAAAATTACCATTTCATTGAAGAATAGTGTCTTCTTTCAACCCTATATAGGAGACAGAGCAGCTAGGAAAAGGACACTGGTGCATATGGTTTTTTAGCGTTATTTTTAATCACCGATCATATGTTTGATTATTCCATCCTAGTTTGTGAGGCTTGAAGAATGTTTCAGTTCAGAATTGTTTTCATGTATCATTAAGGCAACGCTAGAAAGTGAAAAACCATGTGGACTTTCCTACATAAACAAATTTTTAAAAAAATGTTTATTTATTTTGAGAGAGAGAGACAGAGAGTGAGTATGGGGGAGGCGTGGAGAGAGAGGAAGAAAAAGAATCCTAAGCAGGCTCTGTGCTATCAGAATGGAGCCCAACGAGGAGTTCGATCTCACCACTGTGAGACCATGACCCTAGCCAAGATTCAGTGGGACGCTTAACTGACTGAGCCACCCAGGCTCCCTTCCCATGTAAACAAATTTAACTTTTCATATTAACTCTGTGGTAGGCCGATTTTTATGATTAATATGTCAGTTCAGGTCCCACACGTCGTCAGAACTCCACGAATGTTTCTAATTTCCTGCCAGTTTATGAAGTAAAGATCATCTGATATCAACTGAACAGTATTAACTTCCAATAAAATTTTTTACTATTCCATTTGAATGTATTAATTTCTTTGAGTCCAGCTTATATAACTGTAGTAGCAATTAAATTGCATTCAGAGTGAATGCCCTGCCCACTCATTTATACCCCTTACCTTTTTCTCTCTCTCCCTCTCTCACACTACTGTTCAGTCAGATATCTGTAAAGGTGAAAGCAATAAGAATTCAATAAGAATTCCAATTCTGCTAGGAAAATTTAATCTGCAGTGATCTGGAAAAATAGTTAACAGAGATGAACTCCTGAAAGCTAAATTTAGTTCAGGGGTTATGGTTCAAAAATCTGATGAATTAGAAACTTGCTTTTACAGCCTCATATGGGCATTCACTGTCTTCTCTCTTTCCTAATAAAGGGAGATGTAGTTACAACATCCCTGTCCATCACGGCAGGGATGAGGATTCAGGGTGAGAATCCTATGCAAAAGAGGTACAGGGCATTAGCCCTAGCTTGTTTTTCTCTAAACATGGTCATTCTTAATATTCCTGTGGTCATGCTCAGTATAGCACCAGCTGGAGAACTGACAGTAGGAAAGAAGAATGGAGGGAATCCACATTGACCATGGTGGGGAAATCTTTCTCAGAGAGATGAACCCACCACTATTATAAAAGTGGTGAAGCGTGATGATTGAGAACATGGGCTTTGGGCTGACTTTCATGTAAGTAATGGTATGGAATAAAGCTCAGTTGGAAAATTGCCCTTGCCCTCTGAGTAGTATTTAAGTACGGCACACATTTTCCTTTCTTTTGTTTTTAAGTCTCAGTCTACCTATGTCATTAAGGTGTTTTTTTTATTTTTGTAAATATATATATATATATATATATATATATATATATTTGCCTCATTTTAATTCAGTCTGACAAATTTTGTCATTTAATTAGAGTACATAATACATTTACAATTAATATAATTACTGAGATAGCTGGATTTAAGTCTACTACTAATTATTTGCTATCCATTTGTGCCATCTATTTGTTCCTTTATTCCTTTTCTCCTGCCTTCTTTTCTATTAATATAGTATTTTAATTTTATTTTATCCTCTCTATTAGTATATTTTTGGATTCTTTTAGTATTTTCCTCGGAACTCCAAAATCCATTATAAAATTAGTTGTATATCATAAATTACTAATATTGCCATATCTCAAATTACGGAAGAACTTTATAGCAGTGTAACTTTGCTTATACTCTCCCATCTGTTTGCTATTGTCACATATTTTTCTTCTAGATATTATTTTAACCCCACGAGACATCATAATGCTTGTAGATTTTATTGGTCAATATTCATTTATTTATTTTTGCTTATATATTTGCCTTATCTAATGTTGCTGATAACTACTTGAATTTTTATACTTCCATCTGGAATATTTTTTTTCCCATTGTTTTGCTGGCAAATTTTGTTTGCCTGAGAGTGATTTATTTCAGTAAATATAGGATTCTAGTTTGGCACTTTAAAGATGTCATTACATCATCTTATGTCTTTGTTAGTTTATGTTAAGAAGTTACTGCTCATTCTTTTTTTTTCCTTTGCAATAATGTTTGTTTTTTTTTTTTTGGTTTTGTTTTGTTTGTTTGTTTGTTTGTTTGTCTTCCTGGCTGACCTTAATATTTTCTCTGTAACTTGGTTTTCAGTAAGTTGCTGTGATGTGGTTAGGTATAGTTTTCTTTTTATCTTGAGTGAGGTTCATGGAGCTCTTGAATTGGAAGATTGCTATTTTTCACCAGATTTCAAAAGTTTTAGGCATTATTTCTTCAGCTATTGCTTGTATTTCATTCTTTCTTTCTTCTCTTTCTAGAGCTCTAACTACATATGTGTTAGACCTTTTTACCATGTTTTACATTTCTCATGTTCTGTTGTGGTCTTTCCCTTTGTTTTTTTTCTCTGTGGTTCATTTTGGATATTTTCTAATGGCATATCTTTGACTTTAGAACTACACAATATAATACCTGAAATTAAGAATGCATTCAGTGGGTTTAGCAGTAGATGGAAAGATCAGAAGACAGGATTAATAAAGCCAAAAAGTTTTTTTGTAGGGGGATCATTTTTATAGCATCTATTTTTTTATTTTTGAAATATACAAATGGACGAAACAGATAAATATTTTATGTTTTTGTCTACTTTTGTCCATCATTCCTAGCACAATAATCTTAGAAATTTTGAAGTTCTTGCCTACTCACTTTAGGTCATCTGGTATTGTATAGCTATTGGCTTTTATCACTTTATTATTGGTAATTTCTTCCTGCTGACCTAGTAGTTGTTATTGTATGTGTTATGGGCTGGAAGTTTCTGACCCTCCCGAATTGTTATGTTGAAGCCTTAACCCTCAATGTGACTGTATTTGGAGTTAAATGAGGTCATAAAGGTGGGACCCTAACCTGATAAGATTAGTATCTTCATAAGAAAAGATACCAGAGACTTTTCATTGTCTTTCTACAGGCACAAAGAAGAGGTCATGTGAGCTTACAGTAAAATGGCAGCTGCCTCCAAGCCAAGAAGAACGGCCTCAGAATGAAATCTATTTTGCCAGAACCTTGATCTTGGATTTTCCAGCTTCCAGAACTGTGAGAAATAAATTTCTGTTGTTTAAGTTACCCAGTCTGTGGTATTTTGTTATGGCAGCCCAAGCAAACTAATACAGGATGCTTGACATTATAGATGATACTTACAGAGGCTCTGGATTACATTATCTTTCTTCATGGTGTTGAGTTTTGTTTTGGCAGGCAGTTAATTTGCTGGTGGATTAGGTTGTCCCTGTCAGCTCTTCATTTTAATCTTTGTTCTAGGGAGGGTCAGATTTGCCATTACTCCTAGACTATTGCCCTTATTCCCACAGCATGTTCTTCACTCCTAGAATATAATCTTTCTGAGTCCTCAGCTGAAAGTCCAAGGTGTTCAGAAATTACTCTGAACTCTGAGTAGGCTCAACTTCAGTGTCCTTCTGAGGACTCTGAGGTCTTTGAAACCCCACCTAGCTTTCAGACCCCAGGCAGCTGCCCTTTTACTAGGGCTCCAAGAGACGCATCAGACAACACACAGTCCAGGAAATGACCAAGGTCCTAGAGACATTTCTGTGCAAATATCTGGAGTTGTCTCTCTGTGGCTATCGTCTGCAACACTTTAACCTGCTGAACCTGGCTGCATTAGTAGCCCTGAACTCTGATCTCACTGCTGTCTGGGCCCCACTTTCATGGACCAGGGCCCTTAAAATGCCCCCAAGGAGAAAACTTGGGTGACTGTGGGGATACACCCAAGTGCATTCCCCTCTGTCAGGTTGTTTTCCAATGCTTCTAAACAGTATGTTTCGGGTAGGTTTTATAGTTGTTCTCAGTCAGTGGGAAAGTCCAATCATGGCCAAAATCAGACTTACTCTTGCCTGATATCTACCTCAGTAAACAATAACAATAATAAAATACCTCCTTAAGTTAAAAAAAAATCATTAGTAGCAACAAAACAAGGAAAGGGTTATGATTTCTTACCATAAAACTTCAAAATGGATCTTCTAAAGAAATAAAAGATCATGATACAGACTGCCTTCACTCCAGAAGCAGTATTGGTGAATCATCAAATCCTGGGTGTTCTTTTTCACCAATAATGAACATCTCCAAATCTGGAGTGAAATGACCTAAGCCAACTACCCTCATCTTTTCTGACAGGAGGAGGGGACACACTGAGTAGTTATCCTTGAAATGGCTTAGGAGAGAGAGTAGGGGGCGCTAAGAATTAACAGGCAAGCTATTTCAGGCTCCAGGGAATCTTTTCTTTAGAATGGTATCTCATCCTGACTGCCTGCACTAAATCTTGGTACAGGGTCTTTGATAAAACCTTAGAAGGAAAGCAGGGTGTGTAACCTTTAACAGAGGCTGCACAGAAACTCAGATGACCTCTCTTCTTTGCTTTATGTCCTTGTCCCAGGACGGTAGACAAAGTGGAATGCTCAGCCTTCAAACCACTGTTCCATACAGAAAACAAAAAAAGGTCTCAGATAAGGTAGTCTAGGAGCCAAATAGAATTCACTTATTATGTATCACAGACAATATGATATTTGATTTAAAAAATAAACAATATAATAAATACAAAAATATTTTGTGCAGGACGAAAAGGAGGAAAAGATCATAGTACATGAAAGTAGGGAAATAACAAAATAAATTGAAAACAAGGAAAGGAAGACATGGGTATCCTCAGTTATATGGAACAGCATCTATAAGACCTTCTTGGAAACATCACTTAATGAAGATATGAAGGGATTAATCAAAATAAAAAGTATGTAATAGAAAAACTATGGTAAAATAATTAAATAACCCTATCTCATTTAAATATAGAACTAAGTTTAGACTGCTCTGGGAATTAGAATTACAGAACAATGTACATATTATAAATCTTGACAATAAAAAAATAATACAGAAGTAAAATTATAGGAAGAAAAAAGGAGAAGAGAGAGACATAATATGACAGCTAATTTCCTCCTTTGAAATGGTAAGAAGCCAAATGATATTGAGTAAAACAAAAAAGAGGCTAAATATAAACCATATAAATATATAACCATATAACAAAAAATATAAATGAAGTTATGGTTGAACACAATGCATTCAGATATCATTTTATGTCGTAATTTTAACTTCAGAGGAATCTTTAAGATAAAAAAATATCTTGTGAGGTGAGTAAGCATGTAAAGTTCAGCCATGTTTTATCATTCATTTTAAGTTCTTTATCTCCTGCTTAATTAAGTGTATTTTAACATTAAAAATAGCATTTACTTATTTGTTAAAATAGTATAAAAGAACTTAGCGTAACTATAAGGCCATTTAACATATCTCTTGCTTCATCTATGTTCTATTATGGTAACAATGATGGTCCTCTCATGAAAACAGCAGTTATTTCTGGATGGTGTGATTTTGGGGGTGATTTTCTATTCCTTTGTATTTTTTCCACTGCTTAATTAATTTACAATGAGCACGATTAGCATCTACACACACATACATACATACAATTCCAGTATTCGGTGTGTTTTGAGGTTATACTGACGATTCATTTACTAGTTTTAGCTCAAGCCCAAGCCAGGCTAAGGGACTTAAATATGAGAAGACCTCTCCGCAGGGGACTTTCTGCCCAGCAAACAAATATGGTGAGGCTGTACATGTGACATGTCCCCTCTGTCTTTACCCATCCATAAAGCAGGCAGCATGGTGGGGAGTGGTTCCTTTCTGCTGTTTTTGAGACAAAGGAAACACTCCCAGTCAATACAGGATACCTACAGAAGATACAGCACAATAGGGTCACGCTCCAGTATACCTACTTCATCTCTCTTGGTATATATATTACATTAAGAACTGGAAATATGGATACAGATGCTTCCCTAGTTGATAGAGGTGTGCTGGCCTAAGTGGGAAAATGGAGGGAAACAGGTTCCATAAACAAGATCCCAAGGAACTGCTTCAAAAAAGGTCTGGCTTGGGGTCTTTTCCATAACTCCAATCAGGTAAGATTGGCAAAGTGGAAATGTCCACTTAAGTCTGTATAAATAGGAGATATCATATATATATAGAGAATATTCAGGAATACAGGATTTGAGAGGGGAAGAAGGTAACATGTTGGACCTGAACACAAATGCCATGAAATCCCACGTAATTGGTTTTCTGTAACATTCCATATAATCTACCTGGACAATTCTTTGCCCATCCCAGACTTCCTGTATGCTGAGATAATGAAATCTCTTTCCCAGGCCTCTTTCCTAAACTTCACACCCATATATATTCAACTTCTTACTGCCTATACTGTTCCAAATTCAGTATGTAAGAAAAAAATCAAACATATCTGGTCACAACTTGTTCTTTCTTCTCATTCATTCAACAACTTGTCTTTTGAATATTCACGATGTGCCAGGCACAGTGGTAGAGGCTGGAAATGAAGACATACCTACAATATATCCCACCATCCAGGAAGTTCAGGTTTGATGGAGAAGACTGAGAAATGCAAATGAGTACAATGCAAACATGATGACAGATAAGGCTACAAGGCTCATCCTATCAAGGTGTGTGTTGTGAGGAGGAAATAGACTGGTGGTCAGGAAAGTCACAGAGGATACAACACGTGAGCTTCCTCAAAGAAAAAGCAGGAGAGCACCTGAGCAGCTTGGCAATTCCTCCCTCCGCCACGGATCTAGCTTCTTCATTCAGTCTGGCCCCTGACTCTCTGTGCAGTGGCTTTCCAGGTCAGCACTGGCCCCAGAAACTGCCTCCATGGTTACACCTCTTCCATCAAGGACACACTGAAGATTGTTCACTTAGTGGTAGGTCCCTGTCTGCTCTATATTGCAGTGGTTTTCTGGAGGCCACCTGGTCTTTTAGTAAGAACACCCAGAACTTGAAGGATAGAAATACTAGCCTAGGTGTTTCCTGCTCCTTTGATCAGAAGATTCATAGCCTTTGGGCAATCATTTAACCTCTCTGAAACCCACCTACTCATCTGTGAAAGGCTAACAATTATAATACTAGTGCTTACCTCAAGGGAGGGTATAAATATCAAATGAGACGAGAGAAAAGCGGGCCTAGCACAGCACCAATATTAATCATCTTTGTTAGGTTTTGAGGAAGATGAAGTATGACTTCTATTCAACCCCTGTAAATGCTGATCATGTAAGGAGAATGTAAAGCTTTTGGCACTTTGTCAAATATATAACTATAAATTTCAATATCGCTCCTAGCATCTCTTAGCTTCCAATCCGGCCTGGTTTTCATTCCAGCCATTTATTAGCCTCGGACAAGTTATTTATCCTCTTTCAATTTCCTGCTGGGTAACATGGGGATAATTAAACATACCTCAGAGGGATGTTGTGAGCACCATTTGAAGTAAGGAATGGAAAACACCACGTAGCGATGCTTTCACACGCAAAGTTGTAACCTACAGGAGAGGTCCTTCTTCTTCGAGAACCTAGAGGCCGGGAAGGACCCCGGGAAAGGGAAGCCAGCCTGGGATGCAGCACGCAGAAGGCGGATGTGTCTCCTCTGGGCTGGGAGGCGGCGTCGCGGGAGGTACCGGTCCAGGGCCCCAGTAGGGGGCGCCGACGCGCCGCACTGCAGCATCCTGGCGGCAGAGCGGCGGCCCCGGCCGGTCTGAGCTCGCGTCCTGCCGCAGTCCCTCGGCCGCTAGTCTGGGCGAGCGCGAGCGCGAGCGCAGAGACCCCCACCGGCCCGTCAGCACTTGCAGTCGCCGCCGCAGCGATCCCACTGGCGATCGCAGCCGCGGAAACGCGAGCCCCAGGCTGGGCTGCGCAGCGTGGGAGGGCTTCGCGGGGACCGATTCCGAACTTGCAGGGGACCGCGGCTCTCCCGGGCCTGGAGAGTGTGAACAGGTGAGTGTCACGCACGTGCCCAGGTGGCTCTTACGGAACGACTTCCTGCACACCCCTGGGACTCCCGCCCCCGCCCCCCAAGGACGCGTGGCCTCTGGATCCGTCGTCCTGGTCGTCGGGTCTTCCCGGGGCGGCTTTGGGGTTCGCTGAGAGGGGAGATGTGAGCGCCGGCGCCCAGAGCTTGACAGCGCCCTCCGAGCTGAGACCGAGAATGCCCTTTTCATTTAGGCTGCATTTGCTCTCCAGGTTGAGAGCAAGTGACCTGCAGTCCCCATGGGCTTGTTGATCGTTCTCGGATACCTGTTGCTCTGGAGCAAAGCTATACCCGAGGTTGGGGGGGGGGGGGGTCTTGCACAATTATCCTCGTCGCTGTGGGTGCTGCGTTGCAAGATGAGGGAGAATTCCTGGTAACGGGAGAAGGAAAACTTGATTTCAGAGCTAAAGAAGAGGATCTCATTCCTAAGACCAGAGTCCGCTTGCCTAAACAGCTGTGCTTTATTTTGATGATAGATACAGAAGTTAGAAAAACTATTACCTTATAAAGATGCTTGGTTCCCCCTACCCCACCCCATCCCCAAAGAGGAAGTAGAAGGCAAGGACCTTGATAATAATAGTCTTGGGAATGATTTATTATTAATGAAACCTTTCTTGAAATAAATAAAACCAGGTTATTGGTGACCTAAATGTCACAGGTTTGACAGACTGGAAGCTCCTGGAAGGTGGCCACTTTTGTTTGTATGTGCTTAGCATAATTGTGGAATGATCAACAAATGTATTAATAATAGCATAGGATTTGGAGGCTAGCTTCTTTTTCTTCTTTCTAAGCCTTCTTTTAGTTCCTTTATGTTTAGGGGGAAAATCACTCTACCTTTAGTGTCCTAAATATCTAGGTGTCATTTTAGCTTTAGGAGTGATAGAAACTCAGAAGTTCTTTTGTCCTAGTAAAGCACTGTCCACATAAAAAGGAAATGGCAACTTCTAGACCCTGCCAGTATATTTCTATACAACAACATTAAGACAAACATTTTTAGGTCCATGTCATGGAAGGTCTGGAATTATAAATTATTTTGAACATCAGAAGTTGGCAAAAGATCACTTAATACACCAATTTACACATTTGTCTTTGTTTTATATTTTTGTCAAATGTAACTTTTCACATTTTTATGTGAAAACCAAAATGTTGAAACATACATGTCAGTTTGCATCGTCTTTAAGTGATCTTCCTAAATAATAGGTTGATAGTCAGCAGCTGTATCCTTATAAGTGAAAAAAATTAACCTACACAATTTTTTTCTTGTGTGCAATTCCTATATCTCTCAGGTCATTTGGGAGTTAATGAAGTATTTGGCTTATATATTTTTTTAGAAATCACATTTGATGACTACTTTCATGATGTATAAATAAGATAGATAATTACTTAGAATTTATGTGCATGGAAATGAGCAGTTTTGCATGAAATAACAAATCATTGTTTATACAGACCCTTGCTTGGTCTGTTTCAAAGAAATGCTTGCCATTCTTATGTAGAATTTATACAGTTATATATCTGCAGATATTATGCTTTTGTGATGCTTCTGTGATGAAGCACTGAACTTTAAACATAAGGCTTTTCCTTAATGAATGCATATAAAATGACAAATAAGGAAATTCTTTTATCTTTAGCCAAAAGTATGGGCTTAGACACATTGCAGATGTTAAAGCTTCTGTTTTTTTTTTTGTGCTGTTATTAATGATTACAGAGAAATTTTGTTTGTTATTGGGGATGAAGTAAACAATAGCTAATGTTAATGTTGACCTTTTTATCCCTCAGAGGAAGCTCTGGTCCTTTGGAAATCAGCAAATACAAACTTTGTTGGGTGCAAGGCTAGGATGCATGATGAAGAAGGCAATTACACTCTCAAGCTGTTGTAGAAATACTTTTCCAGAAGGAGTTTCACTTCTTTCTTTCTCTTGAGAAGCTCTTTTGAAAAGTTGTAGATGACAAAATGCTGCCAGGAGCAGTTTACACGTTTAGATAACCGATTTGTGTTGCAAAAATATCTTTGCAGACTGACAGAGTGGATGAAATGAATGAATCACTAACGTGATTAAGTTTAACAAGGATGAAAGTTAAGTCATGTTTAAGTTTAAGACACTGATTGCAGGAGTTCCGAATGAAGGAGTCTGCAGTTCTTGTGAAAGATGTGAATCTTGCTGACAGTGGCTGTACAACCACAGTGCCGGATACAGAATTGGGAGAATCTCAGTGAACTTTTGCGAGGTCAGCTTGTCAAGTCATGTCGCAAGTAGTGGATGGATGGAAGGCCATGTTTTTAGTGATGAAATGGCAAGTGCCAGCAAAGTGCATGTGGCGAAGAGAGAAGGCAAGAGTCAAAGAAAAAAACAAACAAGACCATGCATCTTATGAAGAACAAGGGAAGATGCCAGGTCTCATTTTCCTAGAAAGTAGTCGCCTAGGATGGGGTAGAGGGTCCTAATAGTTGCTGGGCTGCTTGAAAGGTTCTGAGTAAATGTAAACAAAAAGTTGACTTTCTGTCCGTTGACCATCTCTGACCCCAGGTATTTGAAAGTGTTCAGTCGGACACAAGATGGTTGTCTGATCTCAAGGAAGGATTCCTGACATGGCTAGAGGATTCCTTTGGTTGACCCCAAGGCTCTTTCCAACTTTACATTTCCATGGTACTAAGAACCTAGGTGTCATTCTGAAAGCACCCATCTATATAAAATGTACTTACATTGTATATAATATCATTTCCTAAGGGTTAGGATGGTACCATAAACTAATTTACTTAAGATTGTCTTAGAAAAGGAATCAGAAGTTGAGGAATGGCATTTCTCTTTTGTGTGCCAATGGTATTGTGCCCAGAAATATATTAAAATATTAACTAGATATTATATATCAATTCCTGGAACATGTGTATCTGTCACATGACTCAATCATGTGATCTAGTGTGAACTGAGCTAAAATTTAACCTTGAAGTCCAAATTCAATAATTACAACAGGATTGACTAATATGAATGTATATTATTCAGCCCTAAGGAAAATAAAAGAGTTCCAAATGTGATTCCCCCATTATGTGTATTGTGTCTTGGGTATTTATAGACACATGGTAAATACACGTATTCACACACATCAAGTATTTGTTATCAGTTATTGACCAAAAAACAATGCCTTCATTAAAGATGTCTCAGGTTATGCTATTGTGTCTGAAAATGTATATGTTTTAGAACCAAAGAGATCTAAATTCAGGTCTTGAATCTATCGTTTATTAGTTGACTAGTTTGCAGTCAGTTGCTATAGCCCTCTCACAGGATTGCGATGGAGATCACAATGGAAAATGCTGATAAAGTGAACGGTGGCTGGCATGTAGGAAATAATTAATAAACACTAAGCCCTCTCTCCAGTCACTTATGAATTCCCAAATCTCTTTTTTTCAAGGATTGCAGATTTACAATGATATGGTGAATCCAAAGGCGGGAACCGAAAAGATTTTCTCAGCTCTTTAGTTGGAACGACAGTGAATTATCTACCAACACCCAGCATGGCTAAAAGTGCAGAGGTCAAACTGGCAATATTTGGGAGAGCAGGTGTGGGCAAGTCAGGTAAGTTTTTTGATGTGGTTGTTGCAGTGTCTATGCGCGCGCACGAACGCGTGTGTCGGTGATACTGCCTCCTGAGATTGGACAGGAGGGTGGTCGGCGTTTCTCGTAGTCTCATGTGTTGCTCTTTTAGGTGAAGTCTCTTTCTTTATCTAGAACTTTCATTTTGCGTAACAAGTTTTATGTACTTTTTTGCTTATTTATGATGAAGTAGCTCAGCTGATAATACACGAGGCAAGGTCGTGGTATTCTGAGGAAAGGTATAAAACAAACCTCCAAAGAAATCAGATTGTGGAAATGAAAAAAATACGTATTTTCTCTTCTTTCTCTGTACAAGATCCGGAGGGGCCACTTTTATATCTCATTCATCTTGATATTTGCAGCAACCAGCCCAATGTCAAGCACGTGTTGGATGCTAAACACATGCTTGTTGAATGAATATATCTTTTCAAGAAACAGAACTGCATTACTACCCGACACTTTTAAAATGGGGAAGAAAATTTAGAATGTATGACCTCAAGCAAGACAGCTATCGCCACCAGTGCCTCTGGAGTGAATTTAAATGATCGTATTGTGGCTTACACTAGTAATTCAGAGACTTTTTTTTTTTTTATTCCTTACATGAGAAAAGACTTACAGACCTGTAAGATTCAGGGTGAAATGGTGGATGTGAAAATGCATCTAATCCAATTTGAAAATGTATCTCAGATTTCATAATTAAAGAACAATGCTAAAGTAGATGTTGCTAAAATGTGAAGGCAACATGGCTTTTCAGATCATGCTGTCTTGATCTCTTACTGGAGGAAAGAACCATAATTGACTTTGCACACGGAGCTCTTGGTTTTCAGGAAATGACTCCAACAGATATCTAGTAGGAGCATATTTGTAGAGGGAGAGCCATTTGGATTGTCCAATACAATAGGTAATCCACATAATCTTAAATAAACAAACATAAATAGCTTTTAATTCTGTGACCAGTCTCCCTTTCCTAACTGGCTCTCTGGTTTAATTTCAGCAGTAAATCTTCCCTATTCTAAGTCTTTCTCTCTCTTTCTTTTTCTTTTAATTTTTTAAGAGTGCTCTTTTCTGCCATCACCCTTTCTTCTTGCTGCTGACTTTTGCCTCTGGCAGAAACCAAGCAAAGAAAATAGATAGTTGGCAAGGCTTAAAAACTGCCAGCCTTCACAAGATTGAAGATAGTTGAACTCCTCCCCATTAATCTCCTCAGTGTTTTCCGATGGCGTGAGAACCTAATTTCCGTAGCTGGTAGAAAGCTCTGGAGAATGAGGAAGCTGTTCCAGTGAGTGGAGGATGAAGGGAAGGGAGTCTGTGGGAAGGCGAGAGCTGCCAACAATAGCTTGCCTAAGTCCTTCGTGAGTGAAGGGTCTAGGCCTGGGGCTGCCTATTTATTACTCATTCATTCAAAACTTACTAGAGGCAGTAAAAGAAGGAAAGTTTTAGAACTCCTTTTATTTATCAAAATAAACTCCACATGGTTGGAAAAGTTAAGCAAAAAATTAAAATTTGGTTGAGAAACTAGCTTGCTGTATGTGTAGCCATCCCCTTCTCATCTATACTGTCTGAGGGCAAGCACTGGACATCTTTCTTTCTTTCTTCTTTCTTTCACCTCTCATTCATTGCTTAAAACGTGGCAATTTTCCACTGCAATCATGCTTCCGAAACTGCTTTTGCTAAGGTCACCACTAATCAATAGCCACCAAATCTAATGAACATTTCCCGGTTCTGGTCTTCTTAGAACTCTTCCTGCCATTCAACACAACCACGTATTCTTTCCTAAAACTCCTTCTGTCTCAGGCTGTCACGACCTCACACTTCTTGGGTTTCGTTCTACCTCTTCATTGTCCCTAACCAACTGCCTTCCTAGGGTGCTCTTCATCAGCCCGCCTCTCAGAAACCTCAAGGTCCTGCATCCCCACCTCTTATCTTCTTGCTCCATACATTCTCCCTAGAGGCAATTCCTCACCCGCATAGTTGAAGATAACACCTGCACACACAATCCAAATTCTGCTGACCTTGGTTTTATTTTATGTCAAGTGCAGAAGCTGGACTTGTTCACTAAGTTCCTTTCTAACTCTAAAGTCCTGTGATTCTTTTTTTTTTTTTTTTTTTTTAATTTTTTTTATTTTCAACGTTTATTTATTTTTGGGACAGCGAGAGACAGAGCATGAACGGGGGAGGGGCAGAGAGAGAGGGAGACACAGAATCGGAAACAGGCTCCAGGCTCTGAGCCATCAGCCCAGAGCCTGACGCGGGGCTCGAACTCCCGGACCGTGAGATCGTGACCTGGCTGAAGTCGGACGCTTAACCGACTGCGCCACCCAGGCGCCCCTAAAGTCCTGTGATTCTTAATGCATGTTCTTTGAACTGGTTTCTCCATCCACCTTGTATACATTCTGCCATTTGTATTTATTTTCATGTAGGTGAAAATGAGAGTGATAGACTTACATGCCTTAAACAATTGCCCTTTTGTCTGTCATCTGTACACAGTGTTTCCCTATTTCAACATTTAGACTGTTTTTCCTGAGACCTGGTAACCACACGTCACATTTAAAAGGTGGTACTAATTTGACTTGTGCATGGGAGACAGTACTGAGACCTTTTCTCACAGTTCAGTGAAAAGTTACAGAGTGCTTTGTATCCATCAACTCTGGAATCTGACTGTAGCAATGTTAAACTCACGTTTATTCTAATTTTTTGTTAACGTGAATGTCTGATGTCTCTGCCTAGTTGTTGTACCACATGGTCACTTTTCTATCCTATAGTCTGTGTCATTCTTATAAGTTGTTTTTTAAGTCTGTAAGACGTTATGCCTGCTAGAATGTCACAGCAGCTTCTCATTTTCTCAGATGCCTCCCCACAAATGGTCATGATCTTCCCATGGGCTCAATGATCTGTTTCTCTCCAGACACCCAGCAGGGGAAGGATTCTTAGGGGAGCCAGCTTGCGATCTTGGAAGGGTAGAAATAGACCATCTCCGATTTGACTTGGGTCTGTGTTCATTGCATCAGAGGCTTCAAGTCTTACCTGTACCATCTACTTCTCCCCATACTCACTACCAAGTTAGAATTTGGGATAAGCAAGACATGTTGTCTACTTGCTAATCGACAAGTCAGGTTTGACTTCCAATTCTATACTTTATCATCGGGGTGAACATGGCAACTTTGGCAAGTTAAGTCCCTCAAGTATAAAAAGGATATAATAGTGCCAATCTCAAAGAGTCATTGTTAGGATTGAATGAGTCATTACATGCAAATCTTTTAGAACAGCACCTGGCACATAGTAAGTGCTCCAGTATTAGTTTATAATATTATAGCTTTTCGAGGCATACTGATTTTAATTTGTTAAGTTTTCTAGAGAAAACATACTGTCGAAGATGCATTTACATTCAAGTGGGTATTTTGGTTTTCAGTAAAAGTCGGAAAGCGTATAAGACAGGAACTCTATATTGCTACTCTGCAAACCCTACACACACACACACACACACACACACACACACAACTTCTCTGTCTCTTTCTCTTTTTTTAATGTTTATTTATTCTTGAAAGAGAGGGAGAAAGCGTGCAAGTGGGGGAAGGGCAGAGAGAGACAGAGGATCCAGAAGTGACTCTGTCACTAACAACGGCAAGCGTGATGTGGGGCTGGACTCAGGAGCCATGAGATCATGACCTGAGCTGAAGTTGGATGCTTAACCCACTGAGCCACCCGGATGCCGGTGTCTCTTTCTCTTGAATTCAAAATCTGGCTAATGTCAGTTACAGTTTGACTACTGGTGATCATAACTCTACTTCTTGTGTCTTATATCTTGGAAGAACAGCCAAAAATATGTTTGTGTCATCAATAAATTTACACCTTAAATTTGAAAGTACTGCTGGTATGTGGTAGGCAGCTTCCTAAGCCCAGGTAATGGATAGGCCCTCTATGTTTAAAACAGAATTTGACCTTACCCAGAACTTTTTGGTTGACAGGTTGACCATAGAAGTATTAGCACAGGCAAAATTTAGTAATTTGTTAATTACTAAGGAGAACTGATAAAACGTGAGGAGTGTGTGTGTGTGTGTGTGTGTATTTTTATATACAGAGTATATACATGGTCTTGTATTGGGAGGATTCTTTTCTCTTCCGTCTGATTTTACCTCACAGTTCTGAGAGCTTGCTTGCTGGCTCAGCATGGTGAGCACTGTGGGGGATGATGCAGACGGCAGAGGGTCCTTTTCCCAGCCCATTGTATCTTCTCTTACCCCAGCAGGGTAGACATGCCCCTTCACTGGCTGAGGGTAGAGCTCTAATAACATGGCATGTGGGACATAGATTTCTTCACTTGTGTGTGTCAGCCTATAATTTGATAGGCTCCTAGTGATCAAAGCAGTAATGCTTGCCATAAAACCTAGAATGCACACCATATTTACTTAAATGCTTCCTGGATTCATATTATTCAAATTCATAGTAAGTGTGGGAGGAGCTGAGAGAAAAACAACAAAAATTTTAAATTTAGTTTCACAGTTGACATTCTCATTTTAGAATTGAAATATTGTGTGCCGTAGCTAAATATATTTCCTGAAAGGGCTAGCCTCAAATTGAGTAATGCTATCCTCTAATTCAAAAGCCACTTGGGGCACTCATCCGTGAAGGCTTAAGTACGGAGATTCAGATTGCTGGGCTATAAATTGAGTGCTAAACACAAACGAGCTTGTGATATATTTTTCCTTGGCACAAAGAGAAGTGATCTGTTTTTCCCTCTTTTTTCCTTGTTTCCTTGTTCTTGTTTGCTCCTCTCTGTCTCTCAATTATAAAAAAAATTTTTGAAAAACTTCTTTCATTTTATTTTTCAGTGGGGCAAGGACAATTCTGATTTTAAATATGACTCTTCCAGAAAGTACCAAATACCACTTTAACATAATATGTATGCTTTACGGCTGGGGTATGTTCATGAGATTTCACATACGTTAAATGAAAACAGCAATATCAATAGCATCCTGGCTAGGTCAGTTTCCTTATGCTATAGAACCTACCTTTTGCATTTTAGAACCTTTTTTCTGTATGTAGCTATAATGCCAGTTCGTTCCCTTCATTCAGACTTAATGGTGTAGTATGATGCTTTTTGAATGTTGTGTTCAAAGTACTATTAAAAGAAGAAAGAGTGCCTGGGTGGCTGTCAGTTAAGCATCTGACTTGGGCTCAGGTCATTATCTTACATTTCGTGGGTTCAAGCCTCATATCAGGCTCTGTGCTGACAGCTCAGAGCCTGGAGCCTGCTTTGGATTTTGTGTCTCCCTCTCTCTCTGCCCTTCCCCTGCTCGTGCTCTCTCTCCATCTCTCAAAAATGAATAAACATTAAAAATAAATAAATAAATAAATAAATAAATAAATAAATAAAAGAGGAAGAGAAAGATCTGGGCGATTTGGAGTATGTAAGCATCTCATGACAATCATGTAATTATTTTGCGTGCTTTATAAATTACGCAAAATATATGCAAAATTCAATGTTGCTCCGTAATATATCCATGTTTGTTTGAGTATAAAAATGATACCCCCCACCAAACAGTGACCAAAGTGGACTCCCTGGGAGGATAGAGCAAGTTGACCTGTGGCTTCAATAACACGTAAGCTCCAGGTCCAATATGAAAACCACAAGTCTAGGAAATGACCTCGGCTGTGCACGTCACATGAAAGTGAGCGACCACTGAGAATGGTCCTGTCCCACACTTTTTACTTATTTAAGTTCTCAACCAGCTCTTCAAGTTCTTGGTCACTCTTGTTTTAAAATTGTATAATCTTGATGGTAAATTTTCTTTAAAAATTTGTCTGAACAAGAAGAGGGACAGATTATGTTTCGGGTTGGTGCAAACACAAGTGTATGTACATGAACAGTAGACACAAGGGTATATATGTGTGTGTGTGTGCATGTGCATACCAAAAAGCCTTTCCTAGGTGGTTCTTGAATTTGAAAGATTGCCAGAAATGAGGTCCATTGGTTCCTTGTTTAGTTGGTGGTTAGAGAAATAATTGTTTTTTATTTTATCTTATGATTTTTTTAACATGAAATTTATTGTCAAATTGGTTTCCATGCAACCCCCAGTGCTCATCCCAACAGGTGCCCTCCTCAATGTCCATCACCCACCCTCCCCTCCTTCCCACCCCTGAAATAAGTATTTCTTAAAGGACCGGGCCCATGGGAGGAAGTTGGCATTGAGACAAGTTTGGATGAGGCTAGAAAACTAGCTGTTTTCCTGCCATGAATGTAATCATATGGTTACCTTGGCTTTCAAGCATTTATACTTTCTTTACTTGCAAAGAGAGAAAAGCAAGAAGAGACAATCAGCCTAGATGAGTTGATTTTCATTTGTTTCTTCCACCCCAAGAGGAACAAAAGGGTATTTTCAAATCCCAGGTGCACACCTGTTGGATATGTGTAAAAGTCATACCTCTGTGCAAGCTGTAAGTCACGATGACCTTTATTGTACACCCAGAAAGAAAAAGCAAGGATGAGGAGTGGTGAGGGCTTAGAAAAAGAAAAGAAAAGAAAACATGAAAAGGAAAGAAAAAAATTAAATGCAAAATCGGTTGTTAACGGGTGGGTGGTTAAACATGTTGTAGGTTGGCAATGACCAATTCTTAGACTTTTCCTAAGGAAAATATAATTAGGCAAGAAACAATACTGGCAAAACAAAACAAAATAAAAAAAATCAAGACCTGGTTTTCAAAGCCAAAAGGACATATCTCTGTCCTTTCTTTTTTCTATTGGAATATATTATTAAAATTTGGGTATCCTTTATTTTTAACTGACAGGTAATTTATTCATCAAAATAGTTTCCTGTAGTTAATTGTCAGTTGTTGTTTGGTTCCATTTTTGTTTTCTTGGCAACTGACAAGGACTAACTTTAAGGAAAGGGAGTGAAGAAAATTGTAAATCATCCATGTAATTCCCCTTTTTATTCCTGGTATTTCTCCAACTTATGGGTTTAGGGAAATCAGCCAAATTTTCAAAGTGGTACTGTCCTTGAAGCCAAAATTCCAGTGCAAACGCATCTCTGTTGCTACAGCTGCCTTTGAAAATTGATGTGGTTTCAGAAAAACAGCCGTAATTTCTTCCATCCCATTAAAAATGAAAGCAGTTACATTATAGAGACAGAGCAGTCTGAAAAGGTAATTTCAGCATGGAGTAAGCAAATACGTAAAGCTCCTGTATATACATATGAGAGAGAGGTTGTTACATAGATCACCCAACTTCTTGGTGCACAGCCAAGTCTAGAGTCCCTAGTTTATGACTCTTGCAAGTTTGCAAATAAATGTGTTCATTTGGTATCACACCATTCTTTTCCACATTCTTTGGAACACCTTATGTTAGGAAATGAGATGATCGTTAGGATTTTATAAAATGAACCTTGTTAAAACCTGGTGAATTTTGTGTTTATAAGAAACTTTCAGTTATCAATAAATAACCAGTGCATAGCAAAGCCTTCTGGGACTCCTGGGTGTGTTACCAATCAGTATGGCCACCTGTAAGATTCTTAACAATCGTACATGTAAGAAAGTTCCTCTGTAATATAGTATTTCGTTTCTTATAGCATTGGATCAAGTGTAAGAAAACTGATGAGTCATCCTCTGCTAAAGAATAAATTTCTCATTGTTATCAAAAGAATATTTTACACTATGTCCTGTCAATATGATCTAATTATTTTTATTTAAAAAAAAATTTTTTTTAACGTTTATTTATTTTTGAGACAGAGAGAGACAGAGCATGAACAGGGGAGGGGCAGAGAGAGAGGGAGACACAGAATCTGAAATGGGCACCAGGCTCTGAGCTGCCAGCACAGAGCCCGACGCGGCGCTCGAACTCACAGACCGTGAGATCATGACCTGAGCCGAAGTCAGACGCTTAACAGACTGAGCCACCCAGGCGCCCCTGATCTAATTATTTTTAAAAAGGCACTCAACTCTACTGACTGAAAGGATTGGGTTTAAACTTCAGCTTCATCCTGCTCATGTCTTTTATTATTCATCTGTCAAATGAAATATACATTCGCTTGCTTATTGATTGATTGATATAACAAGGCAGGTAGGATAGGCTTTGAAGGTACTTTGAAAAATCACAAGTGTGATCTGAATTTGGTCTTAATCCAATGATGCTCTTGTTATCAAAGTCCATGCAGTTCTTCCTCTATGATCCTTAACATTTCTGTTTGGACAAGCAGGATGGTGAATTCTCTAGCTGTCCATTGCTGGAGGCCACACGAACATGCTCCATTCAGCAGTTGACTGTTAATGTTTCTCCACCAACTACATAACATTACAGACTATTCAGATGTAGCAGTTTCTATGCCTTAAGTAACTTGCCCTTTCAAATATGTGAAATGAGTAAGTACTGAGTTGAGATTTTTTAAAGATCGGTATGTAAGAAGTCAAGATGGGAGGAGAGCTTAAGAAAATAATTCAGACTTATGCCTTATTGGAGAAGGAAGCATGACATGTTATAGAATTTTTTTGATGATCGAATCTTGTCCTTACTAAAGGATAAAAGTTTAAATATTTTGGTAGAAAGGTTTCTCAAATAACATATAAATATATGTATCTCCGTATTTCCTTTTAATCTTAAAGTATATTTTTACTCATTCATTCAGTCATTCATCCAACAAACATCTGTTGAGTCAACTTTGTGTTCTAGAGTATTTGTACATGGTATAGGATACATCTACATTCCCAAAAGGGAGAACAGTAGATAGATATATCTGCTCATCATTATATCCCTAGACCCTCACACAGTATTTGACACAGACTGGATCCTCAGTAAAATGAACAAATTGAGTTAGACTACGTGTTCTATACATGGTTTATAATTTTACTGAAAGGCATATATTTTAATGGTCTCCTTGTTATAACCAAAGTAGTTTCTTCACCTGCACTTGAAAATCTCCAGTGATAGGAACTCAGTATGATTGGACGTAGACTATTTTTCCCTTGGACAGCTGTCAGTCAGTGTTCCAGAGAAACAGAACCAATAGGACAAGAGCATACACATACACCCATACACGATTTATGTATGTATGTATGTATGCTGGCAAGACGGAAATCTGTAGAGCAAGCTAGCAGGCTGGAAACTCAGGCAGGAGTTAATGTTGCAGTCTTGTGGCAGAATTTCTTTCACCCTGGAAGCCTTGGTTTTTGCACTAACGGCCTTCCAGTAATTGAATGAGGCCCACCCACGTTATTAAAGCTAATCTCCTTAAGGTCAACTGACTGTAGATGTTAACCACATCTACGAAATACCTTCACAGTTACTCCTAAGGTAATGTTTGATTAAATAACTGGGCACTGCTTTGGGCCAGCCAAATTGGCACATGAAACTATCACAACAGCTCTTCCTGTTTGTTACTTTACCTTTGGAGCCAAAAGGGGTTCATTAGCTTCTACTTGTTGACTTTAAGCTTACTCTCAGAGTGACAGGAGACATTTTAAATCCCTCTTCCATCTGACAGCCCTTAACACATTTGCAGATAACTAGCGTGCCTGGACCCATGCTGGCTTTTCTCTTCCACAGTCTGGTTACTCTTAGTTACTTCATTTGCCCTACAGAGTGTGGTTTCTAATCCCAGCACCATACCGGCGGCGGTTCCACTTGATCTGTGCACTCCAGAAAGTGTGGGGGCTGGAAGCGAATGCAGACGTGTCAGATGTGGGACCTCCAGGCCAGATCAGAGCAGGACTGTGAATCTGTGACTGCCTACCCTGCTTTTGCTAAGACATCCTAGGTCATTTGTTGGTTTCCGCATGACAGCGGATGTAGTGTTGGCTCATGGGGACATTACTGCAAATGAAGTTGTCTTTTTAAAAAATATGTGCTGTTGCTGAGTGAAATTTTCCCAAACCTATAGTTTGTGTATGGTTAACCCAGGTGTAGAAGTTTATTTTCATCCTCTTAAATATGGTTTTGTTAGATTTAATCTATTCTGGCCTGTCGGGAGAATTTGTGTCTAGTATATGTATCATTCTTCTCTATTTTCTGTCATCTAGAAATATGTTGGTCTTGGAACATTATGGGCCCTTGCTGCTCTGCTTGAATCATAGAATTTTCCACTTTGGTATTATTTAGCTCATTGAAATGATTGAGAATCCCAGGGAGTTCTTTGGATAATTTACAGCCAGTAAAGAAAAACAAAGATATGGGGACATTACCAGCATATCACATTATTTCCATGTTCATTAAATAAATTCTGTTAAGATTTGCCTTAAAAAGGATGATCTGGGAGGAAGTCTTACAGTGATGATCCCTCATTTAGTATTTTGTTTAGCATTTCTTGTTTCTGTCTCACATTCTTATCTTAAGAATCGAGGTACATAGCTCTATAAAGTGCATACCAGTGATCAATTTTTATTAGTCCACATATCTATTCGATACAGAAAGTTGTTTTTCAGAGACTCATCCAGGATCTGTATGTACATTTCTGTACTGAAGTGGCTGAATTTATGTGCTTCGGGACTGCTGCTGCAAATCACAACTGAGTTTGGGAAGAGATTTTCTTCACTGGATTATACCAGTAGATATCAAACTTTAGCCTACCTCAGAATCACAGGGAGAGCTTGTTAACACACATGTTTCAGGACCCCATCCTCACAGGTTCTGGTTCGGTAGGTCTGTAGTAGAGCCAGAGAATTTGTATTTCTGATTTCTAACACGTTCCCAGATGATGCTAATGATGCTGGTCTGGGGACCACATTTTGGGAACCATTGTATTAAGTTTGCTAAGTACTTAATTTCCATTTGAAATAGGTGCTTTCAGCTTTGCAAATGCACAAGCTGTTTCCAACAGCTTGTAAGAAACACTGAGTGTCAGGCACTGTGATGAGTCCTGGTGATACAATGGTAAATAAGACAGATGGGCTGTCTGCCCTCATGAGGCTAACATCTATATTGGAGTGGATTAAGTGAGCCAAAAATACTCTATGGGGCAGAGCAAATGTGAGGTTTTTCTGAGGTTCCTTACAATTCAAATTTTTCACTCCCATGGTCTGGTAACTTTTGTTTAAAAAAAAAAATGTATGTCTTAACAACTGCGACATGCTGGGCTTTGGTTTTAAGATGAGATGTTTGGCAATGGTAGGTGTGGATTGAGCTAAATAAACTGCAGTGTTAAGTGTCTGAGAATTAAACGTTTAACCTAAGACCATGGTACCAAATTTTCTACTGAGAGAAACTAAGCAGACCACATAGGAATTGAACCCATAACTTTGAACTTTTAATTAACACCAAGCTCCACTTTATCAAGGTAAGGCTAATATAGAACCAAATTAAAGAAAGGAAGTTGTTCTTTTGGAACAATGATTTGGAAAAATGATTTTAAATTGCTCTTTGGTGTTGTCATATATAAAACTTATGCAGTGGTGTGTAGACAGAACTGTAGTATTGAGAAAAGTTCATAAGTTTCCACTGTCGGGGGTAAAAAGATATCTTTTTCTCAATGATGCATTTCCTGGTTTTAAAAATACGTGAAAAAGGTCTCTTTTGTTTTATGTGACTGGGCAGTAATTTAAGAGGCGAGGCCAAAAATTTAAAAAGCAAGAATAAAAAATTGTGAATATTTATTTGTCTGAAAAGTATTTGACTTTTTTGTGCATTAAGAATCCCATAAATTACAACTAAATCTAACAACTGAGCCAGCTTCCTAGTCATTTGGCAACACTTGTTGACTTAGAGGTTTTAAAGGAAGACTCAACCACGCATGGTAGTATGAGTAATGGTTATCTGTTCCAATGTCTGGGACATTTTTCCATTCAAGATATTTTATATCTTGAATTTATTTTTCTACAGTGTCCCAAAAGAGGTGAAATCAGGAGCATAGCAAGCATGAGTCTGAATATCCTTGAGTCTTCCAATTTAACCCATGATTTCTTATGTCTCCCATTTACCAATTTACAAATGTTTGTGACATTACTGTTATGTTCCCAACTCTTCTACTGTCTCTATTCTCCCATCAATAATGTCAATATTTGTGGGGGAAGTCCAGAGAACTACATCATTGGCCTTGTCTTCAGGGACGTTGGTGTTTTGTTGGACATTTACGACTTACAATTAGAAATCACTTAGTGATAGTTTATGTTCCAGCAGGATGACTGATTTTTACAAATTTGTATCTTGAAATATTTTTTAAAAAATTGCCAGAGTTACCAAACAGTATAGAGAGTCCTTTTGTACCCATCACCTAGCTTTTCCCAGTGATAACATTTTACATAACCACAATACATTGTCAAAACCAAGAAATTAACATAGACACCATATCAGTTGCGTGGCATGGATACAACTAGGTTATAGATCTTAAAAATGATTGATTTTTGACTCAATTCAAGCTCAGGACCCATTTGGAAAGGCAATTGGGAAGGATACCGAAGGAGAGCCTTTGAGAAAGGACAGAGCTCTTCATGAGTTTTCAAAAGGTGAAATCTGATAAATTACTTATTATCAGAAATGTATACATTGAAATATGTACAATTTAGCAAGTAGGTCATACATAAGATGTTCTAGCAGTTTAGTTTAGGCCATAAATGCTGTAGGAATTGAGGAGAGTAAGAGAAATCAGTGGGACATACTTGGGGAGACCTTGAGGGAGGCAGTGACACTAAAATCCTGTCAGTTCAGTGGGCTTTTTATGGTGAGGAACGGAACAACTTCCCTCTTGTTTCTTATCTTTCAAAATTATGATGTTTTCCTCATACCAATTCACATATGTCATCAATGTTGGAAGTAGAAGTGGGGAAAGGACAACAAAGTGAAAAAAGAGAGATAGGAACTGAATGAAAGCTGGGAAGGGAGAAGAGCTTTCGAAATCTTGCTGATTCCGTCCCAGGAAAGGTCCTTTTAAAGGTGCCTGGAACTAGCTCAGCAGTCCTCATTTCCCTTTAGCGCCAGGAACACAGGTTTGGAGCCCAAAAGATCATTTACTAACTGTATGTATGGTTGGCTTCTTAACTTTGGGGAGCCCCAGTTTCCTCTTCAGTGAAATGCAAATGATAATAACCATCTTATCTGAAAGCTGTTGTGCACCAAAAACAAATGAGATGTAATTGTTATGTCCAGAATTCGTGATCCCCAAAGACCACCAGGGAGCCGAGTCCGATGCAAAAGCAAAAAAGCCTTTATTCAAGCTAGCTCGAGCTCAATCCCCTACCTGCACCAACGTAGCGGTGAGATACCGGAGAGAGAGAGCGAGTTTCAAAAGGACAAAGGTTTTATTGGGGCCTAGGGGCAGTTGGTGAGGTAATGGCTGTGGCCTCAGCAGATTGGCTGGGGAAGGGTCCGAGTCCTGTTGGGGGGGGGGGGTGGTTACTCAAGGGAAGGAGGTGTGGTCAAGGTGAAGGACACCGAACAAGATGGAGGTGGGCATAGCCCCGCCCTTTCAGTAATAATAGTCAGCAATCCTAGTAACTAGCTAATGCTTCTAGCATTGATTATAGGCCAACCACTGTTACAGGACACAACACACTCGAACCCAAATAATTATCACAGCACCTCGATAAATTTGGCCCAATTATTATCCCTTCTTTACAGACAGGGAGTTTGAGTTCCCAAAGAGGAAGTAACTTGCACAGGGTCCTACAGTTAGTGACTGCATTCCGGCAGAGCTAGGATTCAAACCCAGCAGTTGGCCTCCACTGTCTGTCCTTCTATCCACAGTACTCTGAAAATTTTAACAAAACACCAGGCACAAGGCTAGAAATACTCCACAAGTGTTATCTTCCTCTCTCTCCCCTTGTCTTCTCTTCCTCATTACTTAGGAATACTCATTTGGTTTAATCAGTATCTATGAAAAGTACTTTACTTCACTAGATCCATTACTAGAGAAAAATGAGGAACCAGGAGAGAGAAGATGGTGATTAACTAAGAGATCTTATAGCCTTCTATTATATTTTTATTCAGTTGAACTTTAAAAATAATATTTCTATCCCAAACTCTGCCTATGATTTCATGCTAAAACCTCTTATTTGGCTTTTGAGGCCCCACAGTATGTGAAGGAGGTGTTAAGGGAGGAAGATGGAAAGTATAAAGAAAGACAGACGAGCCTAACATTGAATATGTGAAAAATGTGAAGTGTGTTAAATATCCTCAGTGGGAAGGGAGGATACATTAATAATTTGACCTGGAAGAGCCCCAGAAGCAAAACTCAGAAGCTATTTAAAAACGTGAAAGTCCTAGCATGTCAAAATTAAGGAAAATATATAGTCAACTCAAAGTTTTTAAATGATGTTATGTGTTAAAAATACTGGATTGCAGAGCTTTTCTTCATTATTTATCACAATAGGAGAGTGGTTTTTTTCTTCTTCACTGAAATACAAGATGTTCTTGTGAACCAAATAGCTGGAAGAATGAGGCTCCTACACAGGGCAAAATGCCAAGAGGCTTCAAACATTTTATGAGGGCAGATCGGGTAGGATTGGATCCCATCAGATAACTCGAGATCCTTTATCTAGATTGTGAATAATTCATGATTAATTATTGCTGAGATGTCTAAGTTAATAAATATTGTTCAAGTCTGTGACACTGCTTATAAATTCAAGGAACCACTATCATTTATTGTTGCCAATTATTTTTGATCCCATAATTAATTATTCAAAACTACATTATGGTGGTGCTATTTTGGATGAATAATTGGCATAAACAGCTGTGACATCAAAATGGAAATTTTACATATAGTTTTTTCAGGTAATTGTTTCAGATTCAGTAAAAAGGAGGTTTTGTTCAGTACAAATTAAGAAATTCTCAAACAAGCCATCATGAGAAAATATGAGCTTTTGTAAATATGTTTTATTTAAGGTATCATGAAGCAAGAGTTTTTAAAATTATCTTTTATTTATGCAATATTGCATTGTCATAGTTAGTAAGTAAACACTTCTATCTTGTTTGATTCCCTACAGAATATTCAATATAGACTCCCAAATTCCTTACTCTGTCTGCTCAGTCAAGTTTATTGTAAGCCCTATGCATGTTGTGTAGAGTTCTGATACAATTCACAGTATTAACATGTTTATATATAACATGTGATGGTTTGAGTGACCCAAAATTTACTGTGATTTTATGACAGTGACAGGGTTGTGTTTTACTGAGGAACAAATACAAAAATAAAGAAATAAATTTCCAAGAACTATCAAGTTTATTTTAATCTTAGAGTGCTTTTTCTATAAAGATGTATTGATAAAGGTGGAAACAAAACTGAATTTGTCAAACAAAGTTGAATTTGTCAAACTGAACTTTAAAGATACTGGACTAGCCATTCAGTTAAATTAGATAATTTTCAAATCTCCACTGTTATTTGATGAATGTGCATATGAGCATGTATGTATGTGTGTACGTGTGTGTGTTCACTAAGAGTATTACTCCAAAAAACTCAAAACCTAAACCCTTTATGAACAGTAGTGTTTTCTAGGCTTGAAACGCATGGAAAATGTTGAGATGCTAATGTACTTAATATTTAGTTTCTACTTAGTCTCATGTAGCTTTTCCTCCATATGTGGCAAACGCTAGTCTAGAATATGGCAATATGAGAAAAACATGGACTCTCTCTACTCTAGGAAACAGAGCTGCAGACAGAATAGAAAGATAGAAATGGAACACAGTAGACATATTGGGGCATACAGAAACAAAACCAAACAAAGAACCCACTCATGGTCCTTTCAGTAAAAATTCATCAGAATGCCATCACCAAATGGAAACATTAGATAAAATATATTAACTATACAAACAGTAACAACTCTGTTATTTTAAAACATTTATTTGCATTGGAAAAAGACTACCACATATTGCCACCCAGAGCCTCACCCGTAGCTGGTTTGTATGAGGTAGTTAATGAGATTTGGGACTTTGGAACTGGTGAGATTAACATGAGATTTGGGACCATGAAGAGATACTGTAATGGACTGAGAATATTGAGGACCTTAGGATGGAGTGGATATATTTGCATATGGGACTCCCCTAGGGGGGCTGAGAGAGGAATGCAGTGGCAGAATAATGACCCCCAAAGATGCCCATGCCCTAATCTCAAGAACCTGTGAATATATTACTTTACATGGCAGAGGGGACATTGCAGATATGATTGAGATTATGAACCTTGACATGAGGAGATTGTTCTAGATTGTCCAAGTGAGCCCAGCCTAATCACATGATTCGTAAAAATTGAAGAACCTTTCCAGGCTGAGGTCAGAGGCTGAGGCCGGTGGAGATGTGACTAAGAAGGAATGGTCACAGAGATGTAATGGTGCTGGCTTTGAGAACAGAGAAAGGGGACCATTGGCTAAAAAATGTGGGTCAACTCTGGAAACTGGAAAGGTGGGGAAATGGATTCTCTCTTAGAGCCTCCAGAGACACCCTGATGATGGTGTCAAACTTCTAACCTACAAAAGTGCAAGACAGTAAATTTGTGTTGTTGAGCACTAAATGTGTGATAATTTGGATTCTTAAGCATGAAAATTGAGGCTCCTAGAAGCTATGGCTGCATACAGTGAGAAACCACTCTTCTACACAGAATGAGTTCTCTGAGTCTGTGTCTACATTTGCCCCCTTACCCTGAAATTCAAAATAGCCTGTGAAAACTTAAGAATGGAGTCCAAATAAGACTTGGGGGAGACCAAATGGGTGGAGATGACCAAAATCCTGAAGAACCAAAGCTGGTCAATTTCCAGGTTCAGGGGATCATGTTGAATGATCATTTGAGCGAGGCATGGCCTGAGTGGGCTTGAGTCTTGCACCCCTCTTTGTAAAGAATGGGGGTGCCTTTGAGAACTATACATGTAGGAGAGGAACTACATGTAGTTCAATCATTGAATCCATGTGGATCTATCAATGGAAGCATCCTTACAAAGGGAGAAGATAGTCTAATGCAGAGCAAAGAAAATAGAGCCAGAGGCTGTGAACTAAAGAGAACTGGGACACCACATATGGAGACCCAGGCCAAGTGATATCCTCTTAGACAAGGCAGTTTGGGATCTTTAGGCATCTTTGTTTTCTAGGGGCCCTAGATGGCCTGGTCATTCTGAGGGCAGACACTTAAAGGAAGGAAAGCTGGGAACACAGGATAAAAACCAGTCTCCTTGATAAAGGTTGCTCAGCACTTGAGTTGGGCTGGATCATGCCCTGGGTAACAGGGCTTTCTCTCTGCACTGCCCACCCCCACATGCACACATGCTGAAGACAGATGGACTGCAGTGTGCCTCACTCTGTATAGTCAGGAATTTATAAGGTGCAGGGCTCACATTCCTCAGATGACTTAAATTAGCTTTATGAGAACATTCTGTTGTCTAGCTTTGAGGGCCCATAAACGGTAAATAATAAAATTAGCTTACTTCATACAACACCAGGCATTTTACAAAGTACTTTATTTATATCTCATTTAATAACTCACCATAACACGATTTAAGTCTTGTTCTAAGCCCTGCCTTCCTGATGAGGAAATCGAGGCTCTGAGAGGTTTAACAACTTGCCCAAGGTGTAGATGTAGTGAATCTCAGAGGCAGGACTGAAACCCAGGTGTGCTAACCTCAAATGCTAACTGTTTTCTCTTCTGGGCCTGCTCAGACTGTGCTCATCAAGAATAATTCTGTTTCAGCAATCTAGTAGTATCGGTCATAGAATGCAAATATCTCCCCATAGGTTCACATTTAACTCTTGGTGATTTATGAACTTCTCATGGGTCTCCAAAAGAGGTTGCATTTTATGATACCTTGCTAATAAACTGTAATAATTTTACAGCCCAGTAGCCAGACTTCTTGGATGCAAACCCTGGCGGCACTGCTTCCTGGCTGCACTGGAAGGTGAGCTACAGAATGCAGGCATTTTGGCATGTTGTGATCAGCGCAACAGCCCCAGCACCCAGTTTCATACACTGGAGGTATTCAGTAAATATTTGCAGAATGAAAGACTGCTTAGTTGCCATTGCACGTATTAGGTGAACGTGATAACTGCTACACTGCGGACTTGCTGTCCATTGCATGTATTAAGGGGAATAGTCTGTGAACATTCTTAGAACGGTGCCTGACAGCTATTAAATGCTCAGTCAGTGTTAGCAGTTGTTATTGTACATGAGGCTGAAACCCTTGATCTGTGATTGGACAGGCTGGTGGTCCCTTAAGGTGCCACTGATGAAGAGGTTTGGCTATTTTATGACTGGAACCTTTCTCCCTTGTCCCTGGCCTTTCTGTCACTTCTCATTCTCTCCTATGACTATTTTGTTTCAGTGGCAGCAATTAAGGCTTACACGGTATTTACAAATTGTGCTATGAGTGCTGAAGAATAGCCTTTCCTGTCTAGCACAAAGGTGTAGAAAATACCTTTCAGTATTGGAGAATCGCGACTTCTGAAGGTCTTTAAAAATGATTTCAGTGTAAACCAAATATTCACCAATCACCAAAACGTTCCCTGCGCTCATGTGTTTCCTCAAGTTGGCTCAGCACATTTTGGGTGCGAGGTCCACAGTCTGGAAAAAGAGGAGACCTGATTGACCTTTACACCAGGGCTTGAAACCCGAGTACAGTCACTCATATGAAGCCCAAGCTTGGAGGTTTCAGGTGTTGGAGAAATACTTCCTCAGGGGAAAAGAACAATTAAGACAAGGTATCATTTTCTAGCACGACTCTGCCAGCCTGGTAGGAAGCTGATAATGTTAATTATCTTCATCCAGGAAGCCAGGATCACCTCTTCAGTCAGGAAAGTTGTGCCTGGGTAGAACAATATGTTTTTCTCTTTCCCATAAAGAAACAAAAGCTCTGTGTCCACATCATTTCACCGGGATGGCCGGTGTGCCCATCCCACAGATCTCTACCTGGGCTGCTTTCTAACTGGACTTAGGATGAAACCTTTTCAACAAATTGTTGACTAGAGAGGGCTCACTCATGTAAATTATGGAGCCATTTTTTGCCCAGATTTTAAATGTCCTGAAAGGAGGAGACATCATTGGCTCATATTCCTCAGGTAGTCACAGGTCACACACTCAGCTTTGAGAGTATTGCTCTGGGTGAAGCGTTCATGTAGCCCATTGAGCATTCTGGGTAGACAGCTATGTCCCTTCCACATGCCTGCCCATTCAGCTTGTAAGTATCTCAAGATACATAAAACACAAATCCATCTGATGGAGTGGCTCTCCACCTTCGGTTGTTCATAAATCCAATTTAAGTATGATTTGGGGACAGGAGCACAGGATGGTAACCAAAGCTACAAGCCTTCTGGGGAGGAGAATGGCATGTTAATAATGTATTTATCATCTATGGTGCAACTTCTCTAGGTATCTGCTTGCCTCAGTTTGGTGCCATATGGCAGCCAACACCGATTTCCTCCCACCTTCCTGAACTGATTTTCTTTTGACCTCAGTTCAGTTTGAGACAGATTAATGCTGATGGACTTGAGTAATAAACTAAACCAACTGGTTGAAAAACAAAAAACAAAAAACAGTCAACCTTGTTGTGCATTAAGAAAGTAAGTGAAGATTTTCCAGGAATGGTTTCAGAACCAGGAGACACAATCATCTTTGGAGCAGGGTGAAGGCCACCTACTTAGCAGGAAGAAAATGAGTGGGCAGAAAAGACTGCAAGGGTAATAATGACCTGTCTCTGATGATCCATCTCTTCCTTTCCTAATTAGGCACCCTGGCATTTGGGGCAGTGCCACTTGTGTGTAAGGTGGGAAAGAGAGGTGAGGTGGTCTTACAGAGTTTGCCTCTCATTCCATACCTGTCGCGTTAGGCTAATCCCCAGCCATATTGGACCTGACCCATACCGACACTCCTGAAGGTAGTGTGGGAATCTCTTCAGTTTTGCCACCACCTCCCAGTGGCTAATTAGAATCTTTCCATTTCAGCAGTTGTCTGTTCATTAGCAATGACTATAATGATGGTCAAAAGGGCTTAACTCAAGTCAGTTTGCAAGCATCAATTTGATAAGCTGTAACTTTCTGGGTGGTACCTTAAACCTTTGCACATTGGAAGATAATACAGGAAGATATTTAAGAAAAAAAACAAAAAAGCTCGCGATTTCTGATGCATGTGAAAGGGGCGAATCCTTGACATAAGTTACCACATGCCATCTGACAACCCGGAAACTGGTCTTGCAGAGATAGTGGATATTGAGATGGTTGTGGAAATTGTATGCGGAGAACCTGACACCACCCGTAAGATTTTCTTTGTGGGTTTCATCAAGTTCTCAGTGGTCAGACAATTAACCCAGTATCCTGCAGCAACCAGAGGGTGAAGTATGGACACAACAAGAGGTCCTGCTGTTGTCAACAAAATTGCTTTTAACCAATAAAGCAAAATAGAACTCCTTTCTTGGCAGCTGTGAACTGGACATCATGTTAAGCATTCTTGGAAGAGATGGGCTCCAGGCTTTTAAACAACACCAAGACTGTATATATAGTACACGAATCTGAGATAATGGAATGCTAGTAAAAGAGCGAAGCATTCCTAGTACAGATTTTACTGAACACCAACCTTTTTTTCAAGAGATCAGGCTTCTTTTTTTTTTTTTTCTTAATTAAAAACATTCAGCCTAATAAAAGCTATTTTCAAAAGCATAGATTCTGAGACGAGAACATATGTATTTCAGGACCTGAGGAGCAGCAGACAATGAATGAGGAGTACAAAAAGAATGCTTCAAAAGATCAGTTTCCAGTGACTTGTGAATGATCACTTATGATCATACTTCAGTGTCTTTTGCCTTTGCGCCCTCCATAGCAGGCCTGGAATGTGCTGTTGAAGGAAGTCAGTGCTTGTTATTTAGAGTACAGCCTGGATCCTGTGAATGTGTGTCATGCAAGCATAGATGTCCTACAGCTGCACACACTCTTTTTTTCCCATCAGCATATTATTTAGCATAATCCCCCCAAAGTTCTCAAAACAGGCACATAATCTTAAATCCTTGCACAGAGTTTGTGAGTCATTGTTTTGATTGTTCTTGTAAAGGTACTTACTTTTTTTCCTGCTGGCAAAATGAAATCTCAAATTCAAATCCGTTTGGGGGGGGAGGGGTGGGAAAGTAGAAAGTAAAAAGAAACAAGGCTTTTTTCACTGATTCACTCCTTTTTATAGTATAATAATAACCTGAATCCTTTGCCTGCCATTGAAATTTAGGAACATGAGAATGCATGCAGGGAAAATAATATCCCAAATGTTCTTAGGCAGAATCCTCTCATTTGCGACGATATTTATAATTTCTTTTCTTACAATATCCAAACCAGACTCAGAGTCAAAATTCCAGATTATCAGGCATTTCTCCCAGCTCTAAATTCAGCACACTTTCTACTATATTGCATTGCCATGTGTCCATTACTATGTCATGGTCCCTTGTAGGTTTCTAAAACTGTCTCATGCAGGGAAACAGAAGAGAGGACTCCAGTGTGGGGAGTGTGGGAATGGGTGTAGAGTTCAGATAGGCAGGTATAATTCTCTAATAAAAAGAACCAGGATTCCTTGGAGAAGTGGTTGGTGCCAGGGCTAGGACAGGCAAATGAAAGATAAGCATAGGCTATCTGGTGTTACCAGAAAGTAAGGAAGTGCTGAAAAATAGGAGAGCACAGAGACAGGTCTACCAACCTGAAAGGGCTCCAAGTGGCGAGAGTTGGAACCATTTGAACAAAATAAATATGAACATAAATCCAATAACAAGTGACTAAAGAAATAAAAGGGGAAGAAATGACAAGTCTTCCTTATAAAACAATTCCAATTAATAAATGAAGAATGAACAAAGGAAACAGAATGTAAGAACACCGCGGTAATAATTGCTGCAGGCAACCATTGATGGATTTAGTGGGTAAAAGTTGAAGCAGAAACAACTTTTTGCAGATTATTCACCCCTAAAATAAACATTTATTTTGTTTTGAGAGAGAGAGAGAGTACGAGCAAGGGAGAGGGGCAGAGGGAGAAAGAGAAAGAATCTTAAGCAGACTTCACTCAGTGGAGAGCTCAACACGGGGCTTGATCCCATGACTCTGGGATCATGACCTGAGCCAAAATCAAGACTCAGATGCTCAACCAGCTGAGTCACCCAGCTGTCCCTAAAATAAACATTTATTAATTAAAAAGGGAACAATGATAACTGTACAGTGAAGAAACCTGGCAGAGATCACCTTAACCAAGTCCTAAAGGTTAGCATCACTAGGCATAAAGTATAATGACATGGTGAGAAGCTGCACTAGGTAGGGCACATCATCTCAGTGGCATTCTTTCCATTAACCTCAATATCCTCATATCTAATCATGGATTAACCTCAGACAAACCGAAATTGAAGGACATTCTACAAAATAGCTGATGATTACTCTTTAAAGGTGTCAAGGTGGAGAAAGACAAAGACTGAGAAACTGTCACAGATTGGAAGAGACAAAGGACACGTGACAATCAAATGTGGCATGGGATCCTCAACTGTATCCTGGAAAGGAGGAAAAGGGGACACTATTGAAAAAACTGGTGAAATCCAAATAAAATCTGTAGTTTACTTAATGGTATTGTACCAATGTTAATTTCTTACATTGCACTATGGTTATGTAAGACACTGACATTACATGAATGTGGGTGGAGGCAATAGGGAACTCTCTGTACTATTTTTACAACTCTTGTAAGTCTAAAATTATCTCAACATAAAAAGTCCTTGCGTACTTGATATTTAGTTATCTCTCTATACTTTTCAACACTAGAAAATAAATGTAAGGCATTTGGGACAGTGGCAAGATTGCTTTTTATCATAAAACTTGTCATTTGTTCATTCAGCAGCTACTCAGCAGCCACCACGTCGATTCACTGTGTTCGTCTTAGGGATTTAGCAGATGACAAGACAGGTAGGTCCTGATAAAGCAACAAGTGCCAGGATAAGGGAAGTATATGGTTCTATGGGGAAACACAGAAGCTGCACCTAACTCAGGCTTGGGGCATCAGAGATCACTGAGCTAACGATGAATACAAATTAGCCAAGTCTTCATGGTCTGGGGAGAGAGGAGGTAACAAAGCAATAACAAAGCAAGAGTGGAGGCAAGAAAAAACATGGAACTTTTGAAAAAACAACAAGCATAGTTAACTTGAATGGACAGATCATGGAGTTCAAGGGGAGCTAGAAAGGTTAAGCAGAAACCAGATTATGTTAAGAAGTCTGTAACTAAAATATGAGGGGCAGCTAATACACAGCTTTAAATTGAGAGTGATTTCATCGTATTTACATTTGAGAAAAAATGACTCTGTCTTCCCTGTGAAGAATAGATTATAAAGAGGGATGGGGCAGAGGCAGAGATGCAGGGAGACCAATGAGGAAGCTGTTCTAGCAGTCCCAGCAAGGGGTGATAATAACCTTGACACATGGCAAGCTTTATAGAGAAAATGGACAGATTTGAGAGATTTCAGGAAGGTCTCATGAACAGAAGTTAAATGCTTCTTTGTGTGATGGTGGTGAGGGAGAGGGAGCATTTTCTGTTGAGAATGTTCAGTTCTGCATCTAGAATCTGTCAGTCGTTTCTTAGTTTATGCATAGATCCACACTATCATGTGTGACAGTGGTGGCCTGTGACTCAAATATAGCCGTCTGGAGATCTATGATAATGCTTGTGTGGGTGTGACACACACACTATAAGAGCACCTCTAATGAGTCATGTCCCCTTCCCTTGAGTTTGGGCAGAAAAACTATATCTTTTTTCTGACCAATAGAAAATGACAAGAATAGGGGCACCTGGGCAGCTTAGTTAAACATCTAACTCTTGATTTTGGCTCAGGTCATGATCTCATGGTTTATGGGATTGAGCCCTATGTTGGGCTCTGCACTGAGAATGGAGCCTGCTTGGGATTCTGTCTTTTTCTCCCTCTAACACTCATGCTCTCTCTCTCTTTCAAAAAAAAAAAACAAAAAACAAAAAATGGCAAGAGTGATGGAATGTCATTTTTGTGATAAGTTACATTATGTACAACCCCATCTCAGCTGACCGAAGCGAGAGATCCCTTTGCTGATTCTGAAAAAGTGAAGCACCATGTTGTGAGAGGGCTGCATGGCAAAGAATTATGGGTAACCTCTAGGAGCTAACAGTGCCCCTGGCTGACAGCCCGCAAAAAAACCCAAAACAAAACAAAAACTAAAAACCGGAAAACAAAAACAAAAACAAAAACAAAACAAAACATTAGTCCTACACCTTCCATGAATTGAATTCTCCCAGCAACCTGAAAAGGTTTGGAAGTGGATCTTTCCCAAGTCAAGCCTTTGATGATACCACAGTCCCAACTGACACTGAAATCTGGTGAGACTCCTGACCCAAGAAGCTATGAGATAATTAAGGGTGTTTTGAGCCTCTAGATTTGTGGCAATTTGTGATGCAGTCACAAAAACTGAATATACTTGCTCCAGATGCCTTTGTCCTCTGTTTTGGATTTTCTACCTCTAGCTCTTTCCATTATTAGAATCTTAAACTCAGGGTCTTTCTTCTCGTTTTTAATCTATCCTTATGTTTCCAGGTACTTAAGCCAGATGTTCCAAATATCAAAAACTCTCTTTGGTTCTAGTATTATAACTGGGTTAATTTACAAACTAAAAAATATCTTACCACGTTTGGATCTCTCTAGAACGATGATGTGTATATGACACATTACCAATGACATTTGCTTTCAGGGGTCTGAGCATCCCAAAGGTCTAATCTCTGTTTAAACCCTAAAGACCCACTGTAGACCCACGCTGGCTTCCCATGTTCTCCTATGTCACTTACCACAGGCACTATGGACCTAAGGGACATCTGGCTTTTATTTAAGCTATCATCATCTGCTTTAACTCTTAAAGTTCTTTGAACCACCCTAATCTCGTCCCTAACCTGGACCCTATATAGCCTACCCTCAATTTCCCCCTATCTTAACTATTGCTAAGAAAAGTAACATTTTAAGTTAATGCTAAGAAATGGGTAGATTTTTATGAAAATAATATATTTGGGGATATACAGAGTCTAAGAAATCATATAAATTTCTGAATGTCAAGCTCTCTGGTTTATATCCTTACTGAAATTGGTGATAACTAGAAAGCTATGGCTTTCTGACTTTTCCATGAACTTTTGAGGATGGGATTCACCAAGCTATCCACTTCTTAGCCCTCACTGTTGGTGAAGGTCATGCAAATTCTTCTCCCTAATATTTTAGCTATAGAACCATTTGTTCAACCAATATTTACCACTACTCTATGCTAGACACTGCCCAAGCTCTGGGAATATAATAATGAAAAAAGTAGTTCAAAACAATGAAATTTGAAGGGGAACCTGAGTGTCTCAGTTGGATGAGCATCTGACTCTTGATTTTGGCTCAGGTCATGATCTCATGGTTTGTGAGTTCGAGCCCCTACTTCGGCTCTGCGCTGACAGCATGGAGCTTGCTTGGGATTCTGTCTCTCCCTGTCTCTCTGCCCCTCCCTCATGCTCGCTCTCTCTCTCTCAAAATAAATAAACGTAAAAAAATGAAATTGAATTTGCATTCTAAAGGGGAAAAGATACCATAAGAAAACAAATAAATATTTACAATGCAAATTGTGTCAAATAATGATAGCTGAAATGGAAAACAATAAAGCAGGGAATAGAAACAGTGTTGAGGGTTGCAATTTTAAAGACTGGTCAGAGAAAATTTCAATGAGATGTCAGTTAAGCAAAGGTCTGAAGAAAGTAAGGGAGTGAGTCTTGTGGTTGGTTATCTGAATAAAAAATATTCTAGGCAAAGGAAACAGCAAGTGCAAAGGCTCTGTGTATGCAAGGACACCAAGGAGGGAGGCCAATTTAGTTGGAGAGGAGTGGAGTGGAGGAAGGGAAGGAGCAGAGAGATTCTTGAAGGTAGTGAAACCATATAGGTAGGTGTAAAGACTTTGACTCTTACTGGAATGAGATGGAAAGCCACTGGAATATTTTAAGCAGAGCAGTGATATGATATGGTTTACATTTTACTAATACTACTCTAATTTCTATGCTAAGAATACGATAGAGTGTGTATTTAGGGCAGAGAGATTGAAAACAAGGGTGGGACTTACAGTTAGTTGACTATTTAAACAATCGGGGTAGGACAGTGCAAATAGAGAGCATTTCCATCATTGCAGAAAGTTCTATTTGACCTATTGGGAAGAGGGAGAATATGGGAAAACTTGGCTTCTTTTGCTGACTGCTGTCATATGACCAAGGGATCTCTCTCCCTTTACCCTGAGAGGACATGGTGGGCTCGGGTATTCCTCTTAACTCCTGCCAATGGAGAGCAAAACCCTGTGGAAGGGCTAATAGGTTCCTCCTTCTCTCAAGTAGAACATTTATTTTTCTCTAAGAATGATCATTTCAGCTGGAAAAGCTCTGTTAAGGGAGAGAAAATAAAATGTTACTAATTGAGTACACATCACATGCTAAGTACAATTTTAATATGATATTGGTATAAGCACACATTATGTGCACCCATAATGTACTAAATACAACGATCTCATTTTATCTTCACACTAAGTATGCAAAATGTATCTCCATTACTTGTTAAAGCCAAATTTTGGAGAAGATAAATTAGTGTAGGAATTAGTGTTGGAGCAAGAACTGATCCCAAAGACCATTTGCTTTTCACTGATATACTTTATACTGCCTCCTTTCTGGGCATTTCTTCATGCATGATGATCAAAGAAGAATGTCAGTAGATTAGACATCTTTGTACATGTGTTTGTGTAACTTCCTTATTATATCTGTAGAAACATTGTGACCTTCTCCAAGTGACAGTGCTTACCCAAGCTTGATCTTTGAGCAGAGTATGCTTTTTTTGTCCTTTGTTAAGAGCTTATTCTATTAAAGAATGAAAGATAAACATCTCTTCACCAAGGAGACATTAAAGTTGGCCATGTGAGAAAAAGAAAATACAGGTGGAAGAACATGAACTTTGGATTGGGTGGGGGTGGGGGACAGGAGTTATGGTCTTGACTTTGCCACTCATTAGCCTTGTGACCTTGGGTAAGCAAGTAATCCATCTCTCTGGATATCTATTCCTCATCCGTAAGACTCCTGTCTGTATAACAGCCCAGTCTAGCTCTGGAGCTTTATAACTCAGCTTGGCATTCTCTATTCTTATTTACTCTGGTGGGAAGAAATTTTCTAGGTCCTTGTATCTTTAGTGTCTATTTAGTTCCTGATAATGCAAAGGAAAGCAATATGTAACCTTAGAAAATTTTAATAAAGGCTTACTGCAATGTAATTCTTTTAACGAGGACAACTAAAAAGAAAAGCTCTCAGAGTACTTAGTTTTGCTATTAAAAATAGTCAAATGACCAAGAAAAGGTAGTAAATATATACAGCCTTAATTCACATTTATACTGGGCACTGTCAGACTTAAGGGCTAACAGTAGTGTGACTGGTCACTGAAGTATGAGCAAACTACTGATAGCACTTAAGACCCCAGACCTATGGAACTTTCTGGCTGCCAGCCAAATCATGTTTAAATTTTATATCAATATATTAATATTTAGCATCTGGTTGTGCTGAATATTACATTTACTGTTGGCATACTGTAAGCCTTATTTTTATAACATCTATACTTTTGCCCTTCCCGCCTTTTCAAAAATTATCTTGATCCTAACCCCCAGTTTAGCCTGGGGTTGTGGAAAAGTTTTGTCCATGGTTAAGAAAATTGAATCACGAGAGATAAACTAGACGGTCTAATTATCTCTGTAGGAATCTTAATTGAAACCAAACTATCCCCTGTGTTAATTTTTTTTTTTTTTAATGGGAAGTAAAAGGAGACAGCAAAGCAAGCACCCAAGTCCTCCTCCATTTTCTGCTTAATAGTGAAGTTAAAAGAGGCTTTTCCTGGGTATTATTCATTCACTGGGATCATTTTGGCTGTCCCCAGGGCCATTGACTCTTCCCAGCTGCTCCATTAATCTCCGGGAAATCCCCAGTGCTGCAACTGTCACTGTATAATTAAATGCTTTGTTATTTTCTGCATGGTCCTGTACTTTGGCAGCTTATTTTCATTAATACCAGTGCCTGTTCTTTGTCACTAATCTCATATGGCTGTGAAGAAGTAGGCTCCAGATCTTTCCTTTTTTTTTTTTTTTTTTTTAATATTTCTTCCTTTTCTGAATCAAGCACCTTCCTCCTCTTTCTCCTCTTTCTCCTTCTCCTCTCTGCTTGGTTTATCTCTCCGACAAAACCAGATTCTCTCATGTATCATATTGATATCAACTATTTTTTTAATTTTCCTTCTAGTTTCTTCTTAGAAGAAAATTTCAGATTTTAGAATTAAATGTTCATGGCTTTTAAATGTTTTTCCCCACAAAGATTAATCTTTGGCTTGAGCACATGGTCCAGCACATGTCCAGACAATATGGATTGCTATAAAAACTGAACAGGTAAAAAATAAAGAATTACGCTTCTTGATTTTGTCATCCTGCTAAATAATTTCTTCATCGTGGTTGCAAGGGCCACACCTTGACAGTACAGGAAGGTATTTAAAAATCATTATCTTTGGGGGTCCCTGGGGGGCTCAGTCAGTTAAGCGTCTGACTTTGGCTCGGGTTATGATCTTATGGTTCGTGGGTTTGAGCCCTGTATCAGAGTCTATGCTGACAGCTCAGAGCCTGGAGCCTGCTTCAGATTCTGTGTCTCCCTCTCTCTCTGCCCCTCCCTGACTTGCGTTCTCCCTCTCTCTCTCAAAATAAATAAATACAGTTAAAAAATTAAAATCATTGTTTTTCTCCAGAGATTCCAATGTCAGAATTTTCCCTTGGTGTCCTATTATTGCTTAAAATGGATGTCATTGCTTTTGCACAGATAGAGAGGTTCTTGAGAGTAAATGAGTTGTCTTGCCCTAGTGGAAGGTAGTGGTATCCAAGGAGGTCTAGGAGACTCAGGAGTTCTAAGAGCAGAGGTCACAGAATTGAATTGTAAGTTCTGTAAGGACCTCCTTTACCCACACTTGCACCTTCTGTCCATTGATATTCAGCTTTTGGGTACACATTAGAATTACGTGGGGGAGCTTATAGAAATCTTGATGTGTTGGTCACACCCAAGACCAATGCGAGAGGGAATAGTTTTCAGGAGAGGGAGGATTAATTTAATAATTCCAAAGAAGACATAGACAATGAGAAGTGGCTAAGAGTTCCCATTGGAGGCCATTCTTACCGTTATAAGTTTGACACCTGCTTAGCTGTCTCACTTTCTCTTTAAAGGGGCAGATCGTGCTTAGACTTTGGAGTCTGACCAAATAAGAATGTGCATTGCTGGTTACAGACCTGGAACAACACTCTTGACTTCTCTTGACTTCAGTTCTCTCATTTATAAAGGAGAATAATTATACATAGTGCATATGTGTGCCATGAAGTTAAAATACTTTATGGGAGCACCTGGGTGGCTCAGCCGGTTCGGCATCTGACTTCAGCTCAGGTCATGATCTCACAGTTCGTGAGTTCAGGCCCCACATCAGGCTCTGTGCTGACAGCTCAGAGGCTGGAGCCTGCTTCTGATTCTGTGTCTCCCTCTCTCCTCCCCTCCCCTGCTCACACTCTGTGTCTCTCTCAAAAATAAATAAACATTAAAAAATTAAAAAGAAGAAAAAGGAAATACTTATGGGGTGCCTGGGTGGTGCAGTCGGTTAAGCATCTGACTCTGTCTCAGCTCAGGTCATGATCTCCCAGTTCGTGAGTTTGAGCCCCACATTGGGTTCTGCACTCATGGCGTGGAGCCCGCTAGGGATTCTGTCTCTTCTTCTCTCTGCCCCTCCCCTGCTTGTGCTTCCTTTCCCTCTCAAAATAAATAAATAAACTTAAACAATTAAAAAAAAAAAAGGAAATATTTATAGGACGTGCAGACAACTTGGGGCACTTGCTAAGAATCTAATAAATCATCAAGGTGTTTAGTGTGATGACCCTTTTCCACACCTCACTTCTGTTTCCATGCTTCTTCTAGTCCCACAAACTCACTGCATATGGTTCAGGATTCACAGTTCTCTTTCAGACCTCCATAGTTTTATACAAATTTCTCATTTTAACTACAAGAAGTTATCCTCTTTGTTTACTCAGCAAAGGAATATTTATCCTTCAAGGATTAGCTCGGTTTCTACCTGCAAAGCATTCTTCACCTTACATATCAGACTTAAGAACTCCTCCTGCACTTTGTAACTACCCTGACAAGGGTAAAGTGTGTTAATGGCTTGAAGCCCCATCTGTCTTCCCATGAAATTCTTAAGTTTCTAAGGGCAAGAACAAAACCTTTTATCTTTTGTATCCCAGTGTCTGGAACAGTACATGGAATAGAGTAGGTGTTTATAAATATTGTTGGAATGAATAAACAAATGAGTTCCTTTAATGTCTTTTTCACACACAAAAAAAGGTTGGAGTTGCCCAGAACATTGTTAGGAGTCAGAAAGAGAGGAAGACACTGAGAACCTCCTGTAAAGAAGGAGATTATGTGGTAAGCAGAGAAAAGCATGGAAGAGGAAAAGAGGATCTTCAAATACCATTAGCCTCTCGAGGAAAAGTGTTTTGGTTATGTACTGAGGGTTCAAAATTTAATTCGTTAAACAGAATTGAATTGCAAACTTCCTGAGGAGCCTCCCTTGTTCCACTGGCTTTCGACCTGCGAGTGCGTATCGGAATTATCTGGGAGCTCTTAAAAAAATCTTAGTTATCCTATACCCAGACATAAGCATTTTTTTTTAAAAAGTTTCCCTAGTGATTTCATTGAGAAGCCAAGGTTGAGAGCCATTGCCCAGGACGTAACTTAGGTCAGCTCCTTGCTCATCATGGAGGCTCAAAATCTGTTCTCTAATTGCATAACTGACCTTTCACTCATTACCCAGCTCCCTCATCATAGCTGAGAATGAGAGCAAATTTCAGTGTTTTCCAAATACTGAATTCATCAGCCCTACAAGTTTTCAAAACAGACAAGAACAACTAATTTGTAGCTTCAGGGAGTGAATCTCTGATACTACCATATTTTTTTTGTATGTAAGCTCATCTTTGCTGTCAAACTAATATATTACATTCTTAGAGTGGTAAGACAGCTCTAAAACTATTGTGGCAAGAAAACAGGGTTTCAGGGAGGGAAAGAGAGTGCCTGCACCTCTGTCAGTTGACCAATCAGGTGTCCTTTAACCCTTACCAAAGCAAATAGAAAATTCTCCCTGTAGACAGCGGCTGTTCAGCACATAACAGCTGCTAGGCATTCCCCAGAACTGTTGCTCTGAACTTAATTGCTGGCGTGAGTGTAGAATTGCACAACATTGTATGGTAAAGGGGAGGATCCATGATGATCAAGATTTCTTTCACACCTAGAAACAAACAGAAATGTTTATTGCACATCTGAAGGTGAAAAAGAAGAGAGGAGGAGGCGGACCATTTTAAACTGACTTTCCTTCCCATCTTGGAAGTCAAGGAGTATTGACTTCTAAGCAAACTTCAGAGCCTATGGATTCATGTTGAAACACGCAATGCCAGTATGTTGCTGGTTGCTTCTGGAACACTCTTCATGGCATGCCACAGAGAGAAACTTTTAAAAGCTCATCTTTCATCAGTGTTTCTTGAGGGTGTGTAAAGGATGTTCCTTATAGATTGGCACAGATGAATATCATTAAGCAGATTGCCTCCACCTTGTACAGAATGCATTGCCATAGAAAAGGCAGCTTTGCTCTTTCATCTGCACAGCTGTTTAATGTAATAGTTTGTCCCTTGTGTGCATAAAACCCATATAGCGCAGAGATAGATGGATTTGTATTAGTTTTCTATTGCTGCATGACAAATGGCCACAAATTTAGTGACTTAACACAACACTCATTTATTATCTCACAGTTTTCATGGGCCAGGAGGCCAGACTTATCGGAGGTGGGTTCTCTGCTAAGGGTCCCAATTATGGTGTCACCTAGGTGCCTTCTCATCGGGGGGCTTTACCAGGGGAAAATCTATGTCCAAGCTCATTTAACATTTGGACAGAATTAATCTGCTTGCTGATCGTCAGCCAGCGACCCCCCTCAGCTCTAGAAGTGTCCACCATTCCTTGTCACATGACCTCCTCACAACATGGCAGCTTACTTCTTCAAAGCTAGCAAGTAAATCTCTCTCATTCTAGTCCGTGTAACGCCACACAATTATGGGAGTGACATGCCATCACTTCTGCTATATTCTATTGGTTATAAATAAGTCACAGCTTCCACGCTCAAGAAGAGGTGTGAGGGCAGGGGTTTACACAAAGTAGTGACTTCTTCCCGTGACCCTGGTATGTATATTCATCACAATATTCTAAACCGGCACTTTACTGAAGTGGTTAACTTACTAGAATGAACTCGGTAAAAATGGCATCACACAGAGTAAAAGAAAGAACACTGGAATCAATGTGCTCTGCAACTGCATGGCTCCATGGCCTTAGACTAGTTGCTTAAATTTTGAGACAGAGTTTTATTTCCAGTAAAATGGGAACATCTAACTTCTCCTATATGAGTTGTAAATGTAAAGTTACACATGTGTTTGAAAGTTTCTGAAAGTTGTTCAATAAATCTTAGTTTCCATTAAGAACAGTGGTCAGAGATTATTTTAGGATGTCTGTGTCCTTTAAACCCAGGATCAAGTCACTGACATTAAATGTCTCTTCATTTAACTCAACTTCTGGAATTTTAGCAAGGAATGTGGAAACAGTACTTTAGAACTTATTTTCTCTAGCAGGTATGAACTACTATAGCAGGGCCAGGCTCTAATTGAATCCTCCAGGACCAGATTATATAGAGGGAAAAATAATCAGATGAATAGAAGTGTCTTAATAACCTTAGGCTTTTCCCCTCCCTATGAAAAAGATGAAAGAGGCACATTTTCTCAACCTAGAGTGACAATGAAGGTTCTAGAATATCAAGCTTTAGGTCACAGAATTTCATCCCAGCCCATACTCTCCCTTTTTAGGGAATGTATTTGAGGTTTGGATTGTTAAAGGACACAATTTTAGGAATATAGACCCTATGTCAGGAGCAAAGAAGCTAAGTATGTTTTTTTCAAGTTTGTATTTAAGTTGTAGTTACTTAACATATATGGTAAAATTAGTTTCAGGTGTAGAATTTGGTGATTCATCCCTTATGTATGACATCCAGTGCTCATCACAACAGGTGCCCTCCTTGATACCCATCCCCCATTGTGTTCTATATTCTAGTTGTTGAAACACTGAAGAATTTAGGTTCAATTTGTGTGTATTCTGGCAATTATGGAAACCCACATGAGACCTAAATGTTTTCAGGGGAATGAGTATTACATGAACATAAGGGTCGGAAAAAAATTGTGGGCGCACGCTTACTTCCCCGAGACCTTGTCTGCTAAGAATGAGATGGATGTCAGGGGAATCGCATGGAGGCTACTTGTGCTTAGTTTGTGTTTGACAAGTGACTGTAGCTGCGTTTCTGTCACTTTCCATCAGCATGTTGTATAAGGTTAAGGGAAAATAAAATTACACATAAAACAGAATGTCCTTCCTTACACCTATCTCCACTCTTTCTTGTGATATTTTAAATCATGCCATCTAAGACTTGCTAAGCACCTCACTTCATATTCAAAGAACTCCTGAAGGCTGGCCCTCTTAAGAAGGAAGAATTACAGGAAAATCACATAGTCGCCCCCAAACTGACTTGGTGATATGCATTTTAAATAATTCTTTTCAGACTGCTTTTATGACACACAGTCTGTCATTATGATTTGCTGTCATGGGATGCCATTAAATTCATCAGTTCAAACACACTGTGTTCCCAGGTTTACAGCTTGTCATAATGATCTGGGTCTCTGTGAATTCCTGATAAATTAGGCCTGAATGGTCATGTAATACGCATGGGGAAGAAGGTTTGCTGGATTGAAAGATTTCAGACCCTCTGGTTTATTAAATCTTCACTGAAATATATATATATATATATATATATATATATATATATATATATTATATTCCTTTTTTTTTTTTAAGAAGAAAGCCACAGAGCCGCCTGGGTGGCTTAGTCAGTTAAAGCGTCCAACTTTGGCTCAGGTCATGATCTCACAGCTCGTGAGTTCGAGCTCCGCATCGGGCTCTGTGCTGAAAGCTCAGAACCTGGAGCCTGCTTCAGATTCTGTGTCCCCCTCTCTGTCTGCACCCCCCCCCCGCCCCGCCCCATGCTCTGTCTCTGTCTCTCTCTCTTTCAAGAATAAATCAACATTTAAAAAATTTTTTTTAAGAAGAAAGCCACAAGTTTAAGAAAAGCAAATGGCATAAATTTGAGAATAAAAATAAGACCTTCTTTCTGCAAAACTGCCCTTACATACAAAGGAACATCTTTTCCGTTTGTTTGGACTAGGCCCATTTGAATTAACTACATGTCGCTACTACACTCATGTATCATTCACATTATAAAAAAATAAAAAATGTAGAAATTTTTAAAAGAGAGGTTAAAATGAATAGAAACAGAAGTCTGAATATTTGCTTCTTGCATCCCTTTAGAGTCTACTGGTGTGGATGAAAAATGGACTAAGATGTGTTACGTGCTTCACCCATATTTTTCCTTCTCCAATTTGTACTCACCACCATGTTCTGACCCCCGAGTGTCATTGGGTTTGACATGTGTGTCTGCTGGTTGCAGAAGCTGGAGAATGATAGCAGGGTATGGTGGGTTTCCATAAATTCACATCACACATTTTACTTTTGGAAAAGTTACTTGGCTTCCTACAAAAATTTGATAGGAAAACAGAGATATTAAGTGTTAGCTTACAGGCTCCTCGTTACACTATTTCGAGAAGCTGAAGAAATACACAGTTCTGATAAAACTGGGCATTATTCCCAGCTGGGTCCGTGGCAGGCTCACCCTGAAATGTGTGAGTTTAGGGTTAATCAGGATGAGCCTTTGCTTTCCACACTATTCAAGGGCCTGTGTAAGAGCTATGCTTTTTATGGATTTAGGATAAAATATAATAAAATGATTTTTTCTAAAATAATATAGGAAGGCCGTGGGGCGCCTGGGTGTCTCAGTCAGTTAAGCATCCAACTTCGGCTCAGATCATGATCTCATGTTCAGTTTGAGCCCTGTGTCAGGCTCTGTGTTGACAGTTCAGAGCCTGGAGCCTGCTTCCGATTCTACGTCTCCTTCTCTCTCTGCCCCTTCCCACCCTTCACTTTCTTTCTCTCTCTCTCACTCTCTCTCTCTCAAAAATAAACATTAAAAATTTTTTTCAAATAATACAGGAAGCCTAGTTATTTAAAGAAAAGAAAATATCCTAATAGCTTTCTAATTTTTTGACATCTCAGAATGACAGTTTGTGAAATAAATATGCTGTAAGCATAAAACTTTACGTAGCATCAGGGAAAATACTCTCCCTGGGTTAGAAATTGTGTATCTGAACTAGAAGTTCAGAATACCATATTTTATGCCTTCATTGGTTTTCTATCACTAAAAATTGAAATAGATGCCTATATTTTTTGGCTGCCAAAAAGACTTTTATTTATGAGTATATATTTCAGGAAGCTGACACAAATTTTTGAGTTGCAAAAATGTTGTAGAATGAGTGGACTGTTACAACTTAAATTTGCAAACAAAATTATTTTCATTCAGCATTTACTTTTTTAAACTTCTCCACTGATGAGTTGATGAGTTGATGAGTCAATTTTAATACTCTAGCACTTACTTGATCACAGATAAACTCCTTCCTATCTCACAGTTTGTTAAAATTTAAATGATATCTTGACTGAAAAGACATTTTTGAAACCATTAAAGATGATATGATAATGAGTTGTTATTATTATATTATGTATTATTACATAATATTATATTATTACATTTCAAGTTTTATCATTACGTTTATCAAAATTTAGGTCTGCCATCCCATGTCTTCCATCACTTTTTCATAATGGTTGGATAAGAATCTATTCTGAGTCATCAGGAAGTGAAAGATCATTACTGTTAAGTCAGAATATAGAGATGAACAGTTTATATTCACTTGATGTTGGGGTCATTCTGGAATCAACATGTATGAAGAAAGCACGTGTTTTGCAATTTAGTGATTGGCTCATCTTTCCTAGAATTTACCTATGTTTAATGTCTTTGGATGAAAAGCAGTATGACATGTATTTTATGTGATCTTATATCTTTGAGTCAATATTTGATTATTTTTTACCTCTGAAACTCTTATTAGCCATTATGGTCCCATTATGTTGAAGACTGGGGAGGAATTACTTGGTGTAGATGGATAGTTCATTTAGTAAGAAGCCAGGAAACCCTCTTCAAGTGTAGTCTGAGATAAAATTGTCTCATCAACTGTAATTTAATTTTGAGAGTATAAAAGAGAAAATGACTATATTTCCAGATGACTCCCGCCCAACATCATAATGACTTTCTTCCAGAATTTACTCAGGATAACAAGACCATTCAGCCACACCTTTGCAATGACCTCTCGGGGCATTTTCCACCTGGCTGTGGACACCTGGCTGTATGTGTCACCTCACTTCTTACCTTCTTCTCTCTGTTCTCCACCCTCTCCTCATTGATATAAACTTATGAGGGTTACCCTGGCAGATTCTACTCATTTCCTTTTTTCTCGTAGGGGATGGAGAGTATGTTCACCCAGACATAATAACAGAATCTAACATTTACTGAGCTCTTCTGATGTTCCAGGAATCGTTCTGAACGTTTTACATATATTAATTAATTTCTTTTTGTATTAGTTGATTTCTTAACAACCTTATAAAATAGCTCCCATTATCTCTGCTTACAGATGAGGAAATTGAGGGGAAGACTTTGAGTGGCACAACCAGGGTTTGAAACTTAGCAGCCCTGGCTGCCAGCACCCTATACTGTGCCCTGACAACAGCTGATTGCTCACTCGTTTAAGTCTGCAAAGCCCAGCTATTAGCAGCCTTGACAAATGGGGTGTCTGGGAACACAAACAAGGAAACAAACCCCATTCAGCTTTTGAATTGGATGTGGAATTTCATAAAAGTGCTCTAGCTTAATATTTCACATACTGTATGGATTATTAACATTTTTCAGGATGAAGAAGACTAGCTTGCTGGCTGTTGGGACTCACTCAGGGCCTCCACTGGGAAGGTGAAGGGCTTTATCTGGACTGCTGTGTATGTGCTGGTTCTGAATGAAGCCAGTCTCAGATGCAGAAGCTGAACCCAAACCAGATTTTTAAAGCTGTTGATGTCTATGTTCAGTTTCTTCCTGGCTAAGGGATGTTTTCCAAGGAAACAAAAAATAAGTGGAAAAAAACAAATTATCTGGATGCCATAGAGTTGTCATTGTTAATCATTTGTATATATGAGAAGAACTGAGACTGGAACGTGTAAAGTATCTTTACAACTCATGGTCTGCCTAACAACTAGAAGCAACCTGACTGTGTGATCTTATTCCCCAGTTCGAATTAAGAATACTAGAAAATTCTGCCCTCCACTCACAAAGTTGGGAGGCCCTCCTTCCACCCCTTACCGCTTTAGAAGGGGAAAATATATCCCCATGGAGTCAGGAGCGAGGCATCTATCCTGTAAGTGAAGCTGAGAGATCCACCTCAGAGATTTCTTTATCAGTAGTGCCAGGGACGGATAGGGGTTTAGAATCATCTAGTTTCCAGCAGATACGAGGGCTCCATGTCATCTCTATTGACTTCAGCCAGTGTAACTCCAGTCTGCAAGCTTGTGGCTCTAGTTAGAGGGTGCTCTGGATGACTTATGGATTTGCCTCAAGGGCGTGGGGTTTTGCATTTGAATGTTCTTGGCCACAGTTTTCAGAGCTTCTGCTTACAGGAAGCTTGGCTGTCAGGGCTGTGCAGAGAGAGGCAGGGATCCTCCTATATGCCAGAGGCATACCCAGTAGCTCAGGCCTTTCCCCCCAAGGCTCCAGGATAAGAAAGAGGGGTTTGAAGAAGGCTTCTGGGGGATGAATGGTCAAAGGCAGGGATCCCCAGGACCCCCATATGTATTTTATGGGTTCATTTCACACTAGATATAGGGCTGCATCTTTATTTTTGATTTTCCAATTCAAAACCATATTAACTTCCTATGTCAGCCCTTTGCAGTAAAATTTCAAGGTCTCAATTGCGTGTGTGATAATATTCCTCTCTGTTTGAAAAGACAGTGTTACATTATAATGTTCCTTGACTTTCCAGTTAGAAAAGGTTAAAATTCCTAGGTGAAGAATACTGTTATCCTATCATTCTTTCATTTTCTTCCACTGGAAGCCTCCTAAAATAGGATCAAATGCATGAATTTCATGTCTCTTCCTCCTCCTTCTCAAAACTACTAAACTCAACCACCTGCTTTTCATTACAGCTTTGGCCTGGCCACTGGCCCTGATGATCTGTGTCCAAGCTTGGGAAGTACTGTTCCATGTGCTTCATGCAAAGTCCAGACACCATCTTTTGAAGCTCCCGCTGTGCGGCGGATAAGCTGCCATAATGCGTGACTATAATGGGAGCTGCCCACACTGTATCCCTCAGTGTCTCGTTTTGCTTTCTCTGTTAATTGGCGATTTTCTCCATGAAAAGCAGTGAATCACTGTGTTGTGGCTTTCAGGAATGGCAACTGGAATAAGAAACCCATACACATTTTCTCACACGTCTCTTAATGCCTTGATATTTTTGGATGTTACACGGCAGCAAGCAAATGTTTCCTAACAATTTTTTTTTTTTTTTGGATAAAATGCAATCTAAATATGGATGATAATGCATTCAGGGGAATTAGCCAGATACTTCAGAAAATTTTGGTGGAAATTCAGAAAACCTATATTTTTTAATCGTAGCAATGTAGGACAAGGAGGTTGCTTTAGAGCTGGAGTGGAACTCTCATCTTGGACTTGAACGGTGATTGACGGCACAGACCTTAATGCAGTTCCAGAGTTCCACTGAGGTAGATAAAAGCAGTGCAGAGCCCTGGCTTTCAGCCTTTCTCCAAACTGCATTGGGTTTTGAGACCCTTTTATGCCAAACTGCCTTTGAGATGGCAAAAGTTATGGCCAATCACGTAAGGAGAAAATCACTGCTGTCTTTAGAAGCAGTCGTATTCATTAAAGGACAATAGAGGGGTTTAAGTTGGTCCCAGGAGAGCTAAGAAGTAGCCGCCCTCACTCCCTCTACACACACACATTCCTACCACCAGGTCTTTCTCACACCCCACATAAACACACATTCTCTTGCTCTCCCCACTCTTGACTTCCTTCCCTCTCCTTCCCTCCCTTTATCTCTTTGACTTCTACATTTCTCATGTCCAAAAATGTTCATTTAACTGGAGTATGGCAAATAATTGCGATTTAGGCAACATATCATCTAGAGAAAGTAATAGGTTACAATTTCAACATGAACGCTTAGTAATTAATTAGAAAAAATTTGCTATAGGCACTCACTTCTCATAACTGAGATGAAAGAGTTATAGCTGAATTTTAACACAGTTACCGCTCCAGAAAAGAAAATAGTTATATTCTGATAGGGGGGAATCTCTTCTGAGAAACATATTTTTCACATCTCTAGTGGATGGTCCTTTGATAGAATCTTCATGTAAATTGGGAAACTTGTCCTGGATGAGTGTCTTAGAGGTTTTTGGAAGTCGCACTTTCCTTTCAATGCAGTCATTGAATTCATGTTTATGATTTCATTTTCTCAATAGGGTTCATTCTCTATGTTTTACAGATGAGGAGATTGGGGCTCAAATATAATAAATAACTTCTATAAGGCCACACAGTTAGTTAGTAAGAGATGAAGCTGGAACTCAAATCTAGGCCTCTATGAATCCAAAGCATAGTCTCTCCCCAAATAAAATAACATTCTATAAAATTAATAGAAAAAAAAAGACACACAACCAAACAACTGATATATAGTGTCTGTGTGCCTTCCATGATAGTGTATTGATTATTTCTGATGCTTTAATTCTGCAGAGTTTAGATGAAGTTCATTCATCAGGGCCAACATCCCAGTATCCACAGTTTTACTAGGGACCCAAAGAAATATATAATAGTAAATATCACAGAAAGCCCAATGATGTCATTTCAAGTGGGGTGGGAGGGTAGCATGCTTCCGTCAGAAGAAAGACTGAAATGAATAACAAGAATATAATTGTCATTTCTAGACAGCTTGGAGATACTCTTGAAGTCATTTCATTATAGAATCATGTATCATCATTATAGAGCCAAAATGAGAGAATCGCAGAACATTCCTCCATTATAGCCCTTCTCTTTCTCCTTTCCTGCTCCATTTCAGCAATAGAAATATGAAAGCTGTTCCTTCAGTCATCTAGGGAAGAGTTCAACCTGTTTGGGAAAAAAGCTAAGGAGAGATTTGGGGGTTATAACACTTAAATGTCTACATATATGCTTCCAACTCCATTTGTTCCGTGTGCTCTGTGCTTCTGGTTTATGCCACAAGTAGTAAGAGTGTAATGTCATGGTTATAAACAACAACAAAAATTTAATAGATGATATACATGTTGAAATTAAAGAGATTTAAACAGAGAGATCACAATTTTAGTCTCTCATTTTGTCTCTTGTGTCTTTATTCCTCGTGTCCTTCAGAGGCTCTTTCAGGAAGGTTTTTTTTGTCTTTGTCCTAGACTTTGAGGTGTAGGCTAGGTGTTTATAAGATAGAAAGTTGATAGCAAATGTTACTTTAAGCTGACAGCTTAGGTGTCTTCAATTTTAAAATATACTGTGCTTATTTTTGCTGCTTTTTATGTTCAAACATAGGGCCATTAAACTTATTAGAAAGAAATATACCTTGAGGTGTTCCACTAAATAATGGAATGAATTTCAGGGAAAACTCATAAATAAGTCTGCTAATAAGAGGGACAACTTTTCCATATGAGTTTTAAAGTTCTTAAGAAATTAGAAGTTATTATGCCAAAATATATTCTTGAACTTACTTAGAAACAAAAAGATTTATGCATACCTATATATATGTAATTTAGATACAGAAAAATTCAGTAAGGACATTTTCAATAAAATCAATTGTTTTCATACATATGATAACATTTTAATAAGATGTCATAAAGGTTTGGTGGCCAAGTAAATTTGTTTACCCTTTTTGTATTCTTTTTTTTTTTTAAGTGTGTATGTGGTTAGCTAGTGATAGTTAAGTTCTTTTATTGAAAGATCAAACATTAGAAAGGTACTGTAAGACAATGCATTTCCTAGTAGAAGAAATCCTACATTAGTCAATTTTTTAAAATATATATATTAAAATATCTTTAAAGAATAACAAATAAAATGCCAAGTAAAAATCTGTGTGCTCCGGTATTTTAAACTCATGATTATCCTTATAGTCATGAAAGATGGATGGAATATTTTTTCTCTTCATTGTTTCTTAAGGAATTAATAGGCATCATGGCAGGCAGTTGGAAAAATCTGTTTTGGCAGACTAGCCTTCTAGCCATTTTCCAATTCCCATGTATCAAAGTTCCTGATCTCTAATACAGAAAACTAACCTATCATTATCAATTGTTATTACCCAGTCCTATTTTAAGCTGATATGAATCTGTGAAGATTCACATACTCAAGCTAGTGTACACACTGATAACAGCAATATAAACATAATACTATATTAGAGGAAATGGAAAAGTCCTTCTATGTTCTTCCAGGTTCTTCTAACTGCATAAGAATATTGTGCTTTGTTCTGGGTACTAATGGTAAAGAAAGGCATGACTAGAGGGAACAGAAAGGAGGGCCACTTAGGAAATTGAATCTTTGATATAATACGAGGAACTATGTATATGAGGAAGAAATGGAAAGAATGAGAAAATTTAGATTTCTGCCACGTCATAAATACATGAATTTTGAACTAAATATGTAGCCACCCAAATAAAATTGATGAAAATAGATGTGAAGAATCATTTATAATATGTGAAAAGTTTTTTATTAACATTTATTTATTTTTGAGAGAAAGAGAGAGAGCGGGAGCAGGAGAGAGGTAGAGAGAGAGGAAGGCACAGAATTGGAAGCAGGTTCCAGGCTCTGAGCTGTCCGCACAGAGCCAGACGCAGGGCTCAAACTCATGAGCGGTGAGGTCATGATCTGAGCTGAAGTCAAACACTTAACTGACTGAGCCACCCAGGTACCCCTATAATACGTGAAAAGTTTTAATCAAATTTCATTTCCCTTTAAGAATAAATAATGGCAGCAGACTTCTGGAATGGCAGAATGAGGACCTCTGTAAATTTCCCTTTCCATGAAAGCAATTGTGGTTGGCAATTAACCACAGTTCTGTAACAATCTAAAAAAAGTTTATTCAGGGAAAACTGCTGAACTTCATTAAGAACTATAGGATTTATGGCATTTTAACTTGATCTGCTGTTACCACTCTTTCCCCAGCTCTGCAGCAACCTTGAAAACCAGCAGCCTCACAACCATGATAGCTGTGGAAAATGGCAGACTTGCAGTCACTTGGGGGGAAGGGCAGGCAAACTGTATTTGCAGCTCCACAAAAAGTTCCATCTGCTGAACATTGTCACTATTTGACTTCTCTCACAGCCTCTGGAAAAACCCATTCAGGGTGCTGTTGTTACTTGATCTGACTCAGAACACCTGCTGGAAGAAAACGCCTTATCTTTAGGGCACGTGTCAAAAAATATCAGTGGTGATTATTTAACATTGCAGATAAATAAGAGCCTGGCCAGAAATTAAAAGGAAGATAAGGGGAATGGGATGTCCATAGGGTTTTGAAAGCCCTAGCATATTCCTGGGGAACTAGAAGGCTGTACTCATACACAAGGCTGTACACATGCCCAGGAGAGACCTGAGAGGTTCCCAGTCTCTTACTTCTGTCTAAACTTGAATCTCTGTGCAAGCAAAAAATAGTCTAAGGCAGAGTTGTAAACTGACTTCCCAAGCATTGGAACCCTGCCCCATCACACACACACAGTCTGATAGCAGAGGTCGGAAGACTTACCTATTCAAGGTATTTAAATAAATATCTGACCAAGCATTAGCTGATTAATAAGATGATCAAACAGAGACTTTAGTAGTTACACACTACAGAGAATACAAACCTTACAAGATTGGTCCAGGAAATTTACAAAATAGATAGCAGCAGCAACAAAAATAAGAAACTAATAGCAACAATGAGAACTTGGTTGGGAGGAGATGGTCTAATTTCCAGTTTCCACATTATATTACTTAAGAATGTCCAATTTTTAAGAAAAAATTATGAGGCACACAAAAGAATCATAAAGTAACATTCATACACCCGAAAGGAAACAGTTAATAGAAACTGTCATTGAGAGATCCCAAATCTTGGACTTAACTAGACAAAGATTTTAAATTAGCTTTAAAAAATATGTTCAAAGAACTAAAGGAAAACATGTCAAAAGAATTAAAGTAAAGTATGACGATGAAAGTCAACAAATAGAGAATATCAATAAAGAGACAAGGATTATAAGTCAAGAACCAAATAGAAATTCTGGTTTTGAAGTTACAAGAACTAAAATGAAAAATTCACTAGAAAGGCCAAATAGCAGATTTTATCTGGCAAAAGAAAAAAGAAAAAAAAATCAGTGAACTTGAATATAGGTCAATTGAGATTATCCAGTATGAGTAACAGAGAGAAAAAAGAAAGAAGGAAAACAACAGCCTCATAGACCTGCTTAAGCCATGAAGAATATCAACATATGTTTAATGGGAATCCCAGAGTAGAAGAGAAAAAAATCAGGAAGATTATTTAAAGAAATAATGACCAAATTTGATGTTAAAAAATCTATTAATCTTTATATCCCCAAAGCTCAAAAACTCTAGTTGGATAAACTCAAGAAGATCCACACCTACGCATTATCATAGTCAAATTTACAAAAGACCAAGAGAGAAACTTGAAAGCAGCAAGAGAAAAATTATCCATCATATCTAATGAATCCTCAAAAAGAGTGACAACTGACTTCTCCTCAGAAACTATAGAGACTAGAAGGCAGTAAGAAGACATGTCCAAAGTACTGAAAGAAAAAGTCTGCCAACTGAGAATTCAGTATCTGGAAAAATTATGCTTCAAAAAAGGAGAAATTAAAACAGAAAACAGAAATTCCTCAAAAAACAAAACATGAAAGAATTTGTCTCTAATATAGCTGTCTTACAAAACACACTAAAGGAAATCCTGCAGGCAGAATTGAAAAAACACAAGGGAGTACTTGACTCTACATGAGGGCATAAAGAACATCAGTAAAGGTAACTGCATAAGTAAATATGAAAGGTAGTATAAAAGTATTTTTAAGGGGCGCCTGGGTGGCGCAGTCAGTTAAGCGTCCGACTTCAGCCAGGTCACGATCTCGCGGTCCGGGAGTTCGAGCCCCGCGTCAGGCTCTGGGCTGATGGCTCAGAGCCTGGAGCCTGTTTCCGATTCTGTGTCTCCCTCTCTCTCTGCCCCTCCCCCGTTCATGCTCTGTCTCTCTCTGTCCCAAAAATAAATAAATGTTGAAAAAAAAAATTTTGAAAAAAAAAAAAAGTATTTTTAAAATACAAGGCGTCCAGATTAGAAAAGAAGAAATAAAACAATCTTTATTGGCAGATAGCATGCTCATGTATATAGAAAATCCATGTATAAGAAAATCACACACACACACACACACACACACACACACACAAAACTTTAGAAATAATAAACAAGGTCATCAAGGTTTCAAGATAAAAAATAAATTTATAAAAATCTATTATGTTTCTGTATACCAACAATCAATTCTAAAATTAAATGAAGAAAACAATTCCATTTACAATAGCATAAAAAGAATAAAATGCTTAGATGTAAATTTCACAGAAGTGCCATACTTGTACACTGAAAAGTGCAAAACATTGCTGATAGAAATTAAAGAACACTTAAGTAAGTGAAAAAACAGACAACTTATGTCCATGTATTGGAAGAATTACCATTGCTAAGATGGCAAGATGGCAGTATTCCACAAATTGTTCTAGTGATTCAGTGCAATACCCATTAAAATTTCATCTGGAGTTTCTACTGACATTCATATTTGATTCTAAAACTTATATGGAAATGCAATGGATCTAGAATAGCTAAAGAATCTTGATAAAGAAGACCAGAGTTGGAAACCCGTAATTCCTGATTTAAAAACTTACTACAAAGCTATAATAATAAAAACAGTATGCTACTTGGCATAAGGATAGAGATATAAATTAGTAGAATAGAATTGAGAGCTCAAAAATAAACCTATGTTTATGACTAATTGATTTTTACAGAGGTACCAAGATAATTCAATGAAAAACAAATAGATTGTTCCAACAAATTGTTCTGGGACAACGGAATATCCACATGTAAAAAGGATGAAGTTGGACTTGTACCTCACACCAAATATAAAGTCTAACTCAGAATAGATCATTGAGCTAAGTGTGAAAGCTAAAACTATAAACTCTTAGAAGAAAAACTAGGAGTAGATATTTTTGAATTTAGGTTAAGCAATAGTTTCTTAGCTATGACATGAAAACGTGTGACAAAAGAAAAAGTAGATAAGTTGGACTTCATCAAAATTAAAAACTTGTGCCTCAAAGGACATTGTCAAGAAAGTGAAAGAACAACTCACAGAACGGGAGAAAGTACATTCAAATCAAATATCTTATAAGGAACTCGTATCCAGAATTTATAGGGCGCCTGGGTGGCTTAGTTGGTTAAACGTCCGACTTCAGGTGATGATCTCATGGTTCGTGGGTTTAAGCCCCACACTGGGCTCTGTGCTGACAGCTCAGAGCCTGGAGCCTGCTACTGATTCTGGGTCTCCCTCTCTCTCTGCCCCTCCCCTGCTCATGCTCTGTCTTTCAAAAATAAATAAATGTAAAAGAATTTATAAAAAAAAAACCTTTATGTTAAATGTTTAAAAAGTGAATAACCCAATTTAAAAAGCAGAGAAAAACTCTTTTGCATTGTTGGTAGCAATGTAAAGTGGTACAGCCACTATGGAAAACAGTATGGAGGTTCCTTGAAAACTCAGAAATAGAACTATTAGCAATTATGCTTCTGGGTATTTATCTAAATAAAATGAAAACACTAATTCAAAATGATATATGCACCCTTATGTTCACTGAAGCATTATTTACAATAGCCAAGGTGTGGAAGCAACGTAAGTGTCCATCAACTGGTGAATGGATAAAGAACGTGGCTATATATATATTATAAATTATATAAAACAATATTACTCAGCCATCAAAATAATGAAATCTTGCCATTTGTAACAATATGGATGGAGATGGACCCGGAGCTTCTTATGTTAAGTGAAATAAATCAGTAAGAGGAAGACAGATACCATATGGTTTCCTTTATATGTGAAATCTAAAAAGCAAAACAAACAAACAAACAAAAGAGAACAGAAACAGATTCATAGATACAGAGAACAAACTGGTGGTTGCCAGAGGGGAGGGACATGGGAGGCTAGGCAAAATAGGTGAAAGGGGTTAAGAGTAACAAACTTCCAGTTATGAAATAACTAAGTCACAGGGATGTAATGTACAGCACAGGGAATATAGTCAATAATATTATCGTAACTTTATATAGTGACAGATGGTAACTCGGCCTGTCGAGGTGATCATTTCATAACATATAAAAATACCCAATCACTATATTGTACACCTGATAATAATGTAATATTGTATGTCAATTATAAATCAATTTTAAAATGGACAAAAGATTGAAATGGACATAACTCCATAGAAGATATATAATGAACAATAAGCACATGAAGAGATGCTCAACATCATTAGCCATTCAGAAAATGCAAATGAAAACCACAATGAGATATTATTTTTCACCCATAAGGATGGCTGTGATCAAAAACACAAATAATGATGAATGTTGGCAAGGATGTGGACAAATTGGGACTCTCAAACAAAGCTGATAGGAAAGTACAATGGTGTAGTCATTTTGGAAAAAAAAAAATGGCACCTCCTCAAATGTTAAACATCAAGTTGCTCTATGACCAAGCAGTTCTCCTTCTAGATAGATAGCCAATAGAAAGAAAAGGTATATAAAGGTGCAAAATTTTGTTTATGGATGTTTATAACAGCATTATGTACAATAGCCCCCAAATTAAAACAACCCAAATGTTCATAAACCAATGAATGGATAAACAAAATGGTATGTTCATATAATGGGATATGTTCAGTAATAAAAAGGAATGAGTAGTCATACATGCTATAACATGGATAATCCTTGAAAATATTATGTTAAGTGAAAGAAGCCAATCACAAGAGATCACATATTGTATGATACCATTAATGTGAAATTTGCACAATAGGTGAATCTGTAGATACAGAAAGATTGCCTACACTACAAACATTGAATTGTACCTGTTAAACTGGTGAATTTGTTTTATGTCAATTACCTCTATTTAATAAATCCATTTTTAAAAAGGCTATTACATAGCTTAAAAAGAATAAACAAAAATTATTTCATGTTAGATGCTTTATTTCATGAAAATTAGAGGACTACATATCATAATTCTATTAATTGTTAGCATAGGGGGCGCCTGGGTGACTCAGTTGGTTAAGTGTCTGACTGTTGACTTCGGCTCAGGTCATGATCTCACAGTTCGTGGGTTCGAGCCCTGCATTTGGCTCTTACACTGACAGTGTGGAACCTGTTTGGGATTCTCTCTCTCTCCCTCTCTGTCTTTGCCCCCTGTTCGCTTGCTCTCTCTCTCTCTCTCTCTCTCTCTCTCTCTCCCCCTCCCCCCCCCCCGTCTCTCACACACACACACACACTCTCTCTCTCTCTTAAAATAAGTAAATGAACTTAAAAAATTGCTAACATAGTTTTTATTACTGGGGTGTTTAAACAATGACCCATATTATTTTAGGTAGATTGCACTCTTAGAGTTTGTTAATTTTTCCCCCCTGTGGAAATATATCACTTACAAAATACTCTCAAGGAAACCGAATAATTTAATTTTATTGAAATTCTAAGATCTCTTCGGGTTAACCTAAAATACACTGCAAAATAATTCAGTAATGATATAAAATAAAAAGAAAGAATAATTGCCTTGTAAGTATGTCTGTTAGATATTTACTTTGGCTCAACACTCCTGATTGCATTCTTACTAAAGTGAGTTTGATTGTGTTCCTGTCTCACTCAGAAACTTTTAGTGCTCTTCTCTTCCAGGCTTTTCTGCCAGCCACTCAGGGTCTCCCACAGTTTAATTGCAATCTACAGGCCAGCCTTATCTGCTGCTCTTACACAGACTCTGTAAATCATTCAAATGATTTGGTCTCTGAACTCACTTGGCATTCATTCATTCACTCATTCATTCATTTATTTCGGTAATCTTTAAATGAAAATATTTGTTCAATGTCTACTATGTATCATATGTACAGTAAACTAAAGGTCTTGGCATGTAGGGAAAAGTCAGAAGGCCACAGGGCAGAGAAGAAATGAGTGGTATTACTGAACTCAAACATAACACAGCAAGAAGGTCAAATGCCAGCTCCAGTTACCAGCTTTGACTACACCTTCCTAACTAGGTGGACGCACACATCCCAAAACAAGACAGGAGCAACACACTACAGTGATCTTTCTAAGCCGCGAGTCCTGAAAATCATCATTCGTGTCACTGCAGTGAAAATCTCTGTGTTGTGAAATCAAAGAGAATCACCTGTATGTGTAGCTGAGGTTTTCTAAGGTTTCCTTAAATGTCTACAAGAGCTTTATGCTCACATTCAGGTAGTAAAAGAAAAAGGTAATTTCTACTTCCCTGGTTGTTAGGGAAGTGATTTAGATTTTTAAAAAAAATGTTTATTTATTTGAGAGACAGATGAAGAGAGAGAGAGAGAGAGAGAGAGAGAGAGAGAGCAGAGGAGGGGCAGAGAGAGAGGAAGAGAGAGAGAGAGAGAATATCCGAAGCAGGCTTTGTGCTGTCAGCACAGAGCCTGATGTAGGGCTCGATCTCACAAACCATGAGATTGTGACCTGAACTGAAATCAATAGTCAGATGCTCAACCAAGTGAGCCACCCAGGCTCCCCAAGTGTTTAGATTTTTAAAAAGTGGTTGTTTGGGGCCTTTTCTCTTTAGGGACCTAAGGTAGTTAGGATGCCAAGTATATGGGAAACTGGCGTCTTCAGTGAGAGCTGGAAATGTCATTTTGATCCAGAGTGCCTTAATACTGCAGAATTCTGCAGTCTTCCTTACAATGTGGCTTCCCATTGTATGTTCTACAAAATATGTTTATTCAGAGCAAAATTCTATCACCAAAAGTTAAACTAGAGTCTAGCCTCCAGACCAGTATATTGTACTCAGAGATTGGAAGCCCACTGGCCCCTGCTTGTTTGTAAGAAGCACTTGACAGCAATGATCCTGAAGACCACACTACTCCAGAAAGTATGCCTTTAAAAAGATTATGGATGTTTCTTTTTTAAAATCGACTTTAGGGTTTTTTTAATTGTTTTTAACGTTTACTTACTTTTGAGAGAGAGAGAGAGACAGAGCACAAGCGGAGGAGGGGCAGAGAGAGAGGGAGACACAGAATCCGAAGCAGGCTGCTGGCTCTGAGCTGTCAACACAGAGCCCGACATGGGGCTCGAACTCACGAACCGTGAGATCATGACCTGAGCCGAAGTCGGACGCTCAACCGACTTAGCCACCCAGGCACCCCTCAACTTTAGTTCTTAGAGTGGTTTTATGTTCACAGCTAAATTGAAAGTATGGAGTTTCCGATGAAATTCATCCCTATCCCACACCGAGTGGCACATTTGTTACTATGAATGAACCCACAGTAACAAATCATTGTCATCCATGTCCATAGTCCATTAGGGCTTACTCTCAATATTTATTGTAAAATGATTTAGAGCACTGATTTTATTTAAATAAAATTGTATCTTTAAGTTAAAGTGGTTCTAGTTCTTATTATTAAAGTAGTTGAATTCAGTTGAGTGCTGGTTCCATGTCTGCATATGTCACTTTTGAATGCGGTGGGCTTGACAATAATTAACAATATAAAACACTTTGTAAGCTGGGTCATAACATCTGTTTTCCCCAGAATTCCTTCATTTTAGATCCCTGATACACACAATATGCACACACACACACACACAATTCAAAGTGAATGATGTGTTGATGTGTGTTCCCCTGGTTTCATTATGTTACATCTGGCTTCTGTGAAAGTTTCCACCTCCTGCTTTCCCTAAGAAGTGTTGGTTAATTATTAAAAGGGGGAAGTTTAGTATAGCCCAGGAATTGGTGTCACATGAATGTCTGGCTAGGAACACAGAAAAATAAGATTCTGTACACATTTGAGAGGGAGCCCTTTTATCTAGAAGGAATACTACAGATGTCTTTATAGGTTACCTCTTATAGAACCCTTCATGAGGTGAAACCATTTAAATCTCACTACTTTATTGCTTATTTATTTTGAGAGAGAGAGAGAGAGAGACAGAGAGAGAGAGAGAGAACAGGCAGGGAAAGGGCAAAGAGAGAGGGAGAGAGAATCCCAAGCAGGCTCCACATTGTCAGTGCAGAGCCCCATGTCAGGCTCTAACCCACAAACCATGAGATCATGACCTCAGTCAAAACCAAGAGTCAGAAGCTTAACTGACTAAGCCACCCAGGTGCCCCTTCACCTCACTACTTTAACCCTTACAGGTTTAAGTTAGAGTTTATGGCTCATTTCACTGGCAAGTCAGCACTCCTATTCTTTTGTTTTATTTTCCTGCCTTGGGATCTCTGTTGAAAATTAAATCAAACCTCTCCCCACCCCCACTGCACACCGCCCCCAAATCATTAAAATAATGTTATTGTATAAAGAAGAAGGCTTTAGTGTATCAGCAGAACACATCCTTTAGTTGGCTATTTATCTGTCTGTCCATCCATCAACCACCCATCTATTATCTATCTACTTACCTACCTATCTGTTTTTCATTTAAATTTGGTTTGCTAGAAGAGAGCCATCTTAGATATGGGGAGACCTTGGACTTTTTGAGAGGGCTCTGTTCTGCCTCTCTACTTGGGAAGACTGATAATCTGCATCTTTGCTTCCTCATCTGTAAATGAAAATAACAATAACTTTACAGGATTTTAAAGGTTAAGAGAGGTCATGTATTTAGAAGCGACTTTATTATCTATTCCATAGCAGAGAAATTTTTAGCATTATGGTGGTGGTGAGTGGCATGGAACCATCACCTATCTTGTCAGTCTGTAAGTAGGAACCAGCAGCACACATTTGAGAAAACAGTTCACAGGGAGCGGCTGCGAATGCAGACCAGGGTGAACTAACAATCCAATCACTGGGAATACACTGTGCCCATAACTTGATACCAAAAAGAAAGAAACCTTGCTGATTTAAAAAAAAATTTTTTTTCATGTTTATTCATTTTTGAGAGAAAGAGAGTGTGAGTGGGAGAGGGGCAGAGAGAAAGTGAGACAGAATCCAACGCAGACTCCGAGCTGTCAGCACAGAGCCTGACGCAAGGCTCAAACTCATGGACCGCGAGATCATGACCTGAGCCAAAGTCAGACACTTAACCAACTGAGCCACCCAGGTGCTCTGAAACCTTGCTGATTTTAAGGCTTAACAGTTTCCAAAGTGTTACTCATGTTATCTCATTTTTTATTTGATCATCAAAACAACCCTTCAAAGTAGTCTAGGTGCATATTGGCCCCATTTTACCATGGGAAAGGTGTGGGGAGTCACGGGCTTCCTTGAGGTTCTGCAACCAGTATGAATTACAGCTGGACAGAGGCTGCATCTTCAGGCTTAGAACAGGATCTCAGGAGCCAACAAGGCGAGCAGAGTGAGGGTGGGTAGAGGCTGGACCGTGTTCAGACTTCACTTCTTGTTTGTGATGCCTGATTGAAACTACAGAGGACGCATTCCCATCACTCGTATTGAACCTGAAAACACATAAATCTCAGGAAGTGTAACAGTTTAGGAAATTAGGGAACTTGTCCACATTTTGTTATGATGGAATACACTATTAAAGTGGAGCCTTGAAGCCCTGAGGGTGACAACAAAAGGCTAGGAGCTTAATTGGTTAATTAAGTAGGAAGCAATCATAAGCCAAACTTGGAGATATAATGAAGGAAAAACCTGAGGTCTAAAATTGACCTTACCTTCTCTCGGGCCATAATTTCTAATTATTCAACTTCCCGAGGACAAATTGTGTATCTGTGTTGCCAATCTGAAAGCCTTTTGCCTTGATTTGGGCAAAGAACCAATTAAAACTTTATTCGCTTTCCTAGCCGGGGGTTGGGGGCAGGGGGAGATAAAACAAACAAAAAAGATACCCGATGATTTTGTCTTCATAAAAATTGTTAAAAAGAAAAGTCTACCATAAAGGAGTATCTATTTGGATGAATCTATTTGGATAACCTATTTTTAAAGTTCATACCCTTCTTTAAAACAACTTTTTCTATTCTAGCTTCCATCAGAACCAACTCAGAAGACCGCTTGTTTCTGAGGCACATTAAAACAGTTATTTTAGGGGTGCGTAGGTGGCACAGCTGATTAAGTGCCACTGACTGTTGATTTCAGCTCAGGTCATGATCTCGTGGTTCATGAGATTGAGCCCCACACTGGTCTCTGCGCTGACAACATGGAGCCTGCTTGGGATTCTCTCTCTGTCCCTCTCCTGCTAATGCACACTCTCTCTGTCTCTCTCAAGATAAATAAATAAACATTAAAAATAAATAAACAGTTATTTTAGATACCAGCACATATGTTGGCTCCTCCAGAATAGTGACTCTCGGTGTGTGGTCCTCAGACCATGAGCATGAGCATTACCTTGGGAATGCAAGTTCTCAGGCTCCACCCCAGAACTACCACATCAGAAACTGTAGAGTTAGGGTCCAGGAATCTCTATGAAGCCCTCCAAGTGATTCTGATGATTTTAAAATTTGAAAATATCTTCTCCAGAAGAGTCAGGCATTGACGCTGGGGTAGGGTTCTTTCAGGGCAAAACCTAAATCCCCTCTGATTTTACTATGGAACAAACTGGGAGGGCCAGTCTAGAGACTGAATTCCTCTCAGGGAAACCCAGCAGGGGGTTGCTTTCAATCTGGGCTAGGAAATACAGTCTCAGAGAAATCCTGGTATGCGTGGTCCTCCAGGCAGTGCCAATTGGGAAAGCCAAGTCCTGCTAACCCAGAGGAATCTTTACACATGGTAAGAAAATTCCTCTTCTGCATCTGGCAGAGAGGATATGCAAGTCTTGCTTCTGCATTGTCTCCCTGGTACAGTTTGCCTTACTTGCAAGACAGGGTATTTTCATTGGTGTTTTGACCTTAGATAGTAAGAGAGAGTGTGAGTGCATGAGATAGTAGAATCTTAGGGTCAGGAGGTTCTTGAAAGCCACGTAGTCCAGCTCTTTGTCAGGCAGTATGGTCGTTATTTGCAACATTCTCAATAATAATCATGATGGTGATAGTCATGATAATAGCAAAGTGCAATATCTTTTATAATTTGGTACATCTTTATAGGTTAGTATATGCTAATTTAATGCAATTTTTAAGTAACCTGTGTATTAGGGAATGTGGGTATCATCATTATCATGAGGAAACTGAAGCTCCGAAAGGCTGAGTGACTTTTCCAGCGTCCCATAATTAAATGGGAGAATTCCGACTGAAATTCACATTTCCCATCCTCTTTGCATTACACTTCCATAGGATCAAGCAATTAGATTAAATTGGAAGAATTGTATGAATATGAGGGTTTCTTTGTAAAAATTCTCCTTGCAAGCCCTTGAAAAGGGTGGATATGCCTTTTCAATATTTTTTAGGCTCTAAGAAACCCTGGGGTCACTAGCTATGCCTCTTTGCTCATCTGCTCTTGGTAGCCACTTTCCTTCATCGTGTGTACCACGCATCGTTTCCCAGGCAGACAGCAGAGCAATCTCTCAGGCTTTTAAGAGGTCAGTAACAATAGAAATGTCTTTGGGGCTCTTGCTCAAATGAGAAATGATGGGTCATAGAGCTAAGTCCTTCACCCTGTGCATACAGAAATGAACGTCTTGAATTCTCTCCAGTAGTGGTAGTGATTCTACACCACCAACATAGCCTATCTATCCCAATCCTCCTGTAACGAGTGATCAGGGGAGCTCACTGTAGTCCTGGAGCAGACTGTGATCCGAGTACCTCCTTGCTTTTGTCCTATCTCTAAAAGATTGAGTGGGAGGGATGGAGAGGATAAAGCGCTAAGATTAGCAAATTGCCCATTACTCCTGCGGAATTGGAAATGAAGGGGTTAGGTGATCCCTGAAAGCAGAGCTGACTTTCAGGGAATCTAGCAATGTGCTATGCTGAAAGTGTTACCGTTGTCGTTTTTATTTTTTCACTTTCTTGGATCTCCCTGGAACCAACTCCGGAGCACCATACCCCAGTTTAAAAACATCCTGGTTGTGAAAGCCTGCCCCAGACATCTGGGTACAGCTGTCATTTAAAGCCTGCCCAGTCACTGCCTGCTGCAATTGGATGTAACTTGTGCATGGTAACTCTTACCGCCACTCATGACAACAAAATCGTTTGCCCAGGAGCAGGCAGAGCAGGAAATGGGGGAGCCAGGAACCCCTCCATCATCCATTCTACAAGGTCCCTCAGGAAAACGTAGAGTGTATATTTTCTGGAAGTACAGTTTATTGTGTTGTTTGAAAATGTTACTCTGAGCAACAGATGTTATTTTTGGAGACTGGGCAACTTTATTTTAGTGAAAAAAATCCTTGGCAGAAGTTAAAAGATTGTTGGCTAGAAGAAGCAGTTGGTATATGGGGTTCCAATCCAGTCTCTTCCGTTGTACCGTAACGGTTTACATACAGAGCCAGAAGTCAGTAATTTGCAGTTTTTGAATGGCTGCTGTCCTGCTATGACTAATGCCACCAAGCCTCAGCAGGGAAGCCAGGAGACTTCCTTTCACCTTGAGCTTTGAAGTGCCGTAGGGAAAGGAAAAATGGTCAAGCAGCTGACCGTGTCCTCAGAATCCATTGGGGTTTCAGTACACTTTGTTCTTCACTTTCATTTAGCACAGAGTCTGCTCTAGAGGAGCAGTGTGAAGCCTTGAAGAAAGATCACAATCCTTAGTGCCAAGAGGATTATTTACAATGTGCTCTTACATTTAAATTTTTGGGGCGGCACTCTGGCTTAATGGAGAGAGCACTTCAGTGGAAAACTTCAAAAACGTTATTTTGGAGTCTCTCCAGGGACCAAGGGTAGAGCTTCTAAAGCAAATTTAGTTTTATTTCTATCTTATTCTCATACACCTATTGACTGTTTTGTGCTAATTAACATCTTTCCTGGGTGGCAAATTAATGAAGGAAAGAAGGAAAACTGAATTTTAGTGCTTAGTGGAAACCAGGGGCTATCTGAGTGCAGGGAACTAAACAGTAGTTCTGTTGCCCCAAGACTGACAGCCTTCAGATGAAGAAGGCAGGCACTGTTGACCATATCAAGGAGGTCCAATCTGGTGGTTGGGAAAACTGAGTCAGGGACACTCACTGGTGGCCATGAAGGACATCCTATTGATGGCTGCACTGAGATGCCAGGTGATCAGTTCATTTTGGATCAGTATTCTGGTCCAAATTTGAGAGTTCAGGATTGCTCATGTATCTTAAAAGAGGGAATTAGTAAGACCTGCTTAGGCTGTCAGGGTCCTAGAAAAATGTAGCAGGTTCAGAGTAGACTCTTGTGGTGACCTGGAGCTGAACTTTATGATGGTCCAAACACTTTAAAGTTTGGCAAATAGATGGTGAATTTGGAGCTTACTTCAGAAGCACCAGAGGGGAGAATGGGCAAATCTAGACCCCACAGTAACCAAGGTCCTAATGGAAAACTGGCTTCAGTCAGGACTTGCTCAGAGATCAATGGAACAGCATCTGTTAGGGTCAGACTGTATTAAATGTGTTGAGTTCTGGTCAACTACCTGTGTAATTTTAGATTTATTTCTACCTTTTTCTGTTTCAAATTCAAATTTCAAATTCAAGTCCTTTTCTGTTTCAAATTCAAATTCTTCTCTGTTTCAAATGGAATTACATTTTCTAGGCTCCTTTGTCCTTTGCTTTACTAGTATATTTGGCCAGTGAGAGGCAGTGGCAGAAGATTGAAGGGTAGGAAAGAGGAAAACCACAATATTTCTCCCTCTTTCTCTCTCTCTGCTTCTTTTTATGTCTCCTGTGGTAGCTACATTTCCTCTAGAGCTCTAATTACCTCAAAAAAAAAAAAAAAAAAAAAAGCCCTCCCTCCATGATCCCATCTCCCAGAGGCAGTCTCCACTGACTCCGGCTCCTTTTGGAAGGTTCCAGATGCTAGGCCTTCCTTGTTTCCTCCCATTGTCCTTTCAGCTCTAGTTGGCGTTATAGCTTTCTGCTGTTGCCTCTCCATCTCCTAATTGGTTTTCCAGTTCTTCTATCACTTTGAATAACAATTTCCTTCTATTAAATGCCCTCTATTTGGAAGACCTAGAATGATATTATATTTTTCTGTCTAGACCCTATGATGCACTCCCACTGAGAAGATCTGAAATTGCATCAGAGACCATCTGACTATTAAATTTCTTCCTTTCCTAGTCCAGATTTATTTCCTATTCTCTACTGACAATAGTTCTTCTTTCTAGGCTGGTTCTTCATATCCATGTTGAATTTTAGTTCTTTTGGGTCATCTGTCCTTTTTGTGTCAAATCAATATATCCATTTAAAAAATTAGCTGGCACCACTTGCTATACAATCTAGGAAAGATGGTCCTATGAGTCACGAAATGAAATTATAAATGTTAATCCTCATCCCTCCTTCCCTTCAGCCTGAGTCATCGACTTTTCCTATTATGCTATTCCTTTCTCGTTTTTGAATATCAGGCCACCTGGCAGGGGCGGTTTCTGCTCAGGTTCGTGTAGTGCTTCTGGCATTGTTGGCTCACAGCGAAAGGAAAGTGCTTGTGATGTCCACCCACATCTGTCATATTTCAAACAGAAGGCAGAAATGCCATGCCACTGTGAAGCTGGGGATCCTCATTATTTGCTTCAGCAAAATTTGTTGAAATTCTTAGCAAAAATTTAGGCTTACCTGAATATCTCTCTATAGAGCTACTGATAATGGTAAGAATTTAAATTGTTCACAATACAAATGTATATTATAGGATTTCAGGGCCTGGCACTATATTGTAAAGGGACCTGTGCCAGTCAGTAGCTATGTGACCAGGAGCAAGACTTTTCTTTATGGGTCTCTTTTCACATTTGCCAACTAAGCGATTTTGACTAGATAATCTCTCAGAGCCCAGAAATATAGTTATAACTGTATGGTAAATTCAGTTGTGCTTTTTCATATTCTTCATACTTTATTTTCCCTCCTTGAGATTGAGATCTTCTTGAGCATGGAAAGCAAAACCTTTTTTCTTGCTTCCTTTCCCCGCTCTGATACTTCCATCCATATTAGCCCCTAACACTTTGATGTGTGAAGCATGCCTCATTATCCCTTTGCCTGGGAAACAGTGCTGTGGCAGTTGGCTCTAAAAGTGGGAGGAAAGACTAATGGGGCCTTGGAGTCTCTGTTTTCAGACTTCTTAGCTGGAGGATTATATCGGTGTTTTGGAAGACTAGATCTCCTGATTTTTCCCCTTATTCTGATTGGCACACCCCATTCTTTCTCCTAGTGACAGTGCCCTGTCCGGGCTGTGTGTGCCCCTGTGTCTACTTGGTGCATAACCAAAGTGGGTGGTCATTTCCACGATGACATTTTAGTTCCTCTGCCTCCAAACGTTTCTCTTCCCATCTCCCTACCATTGTCCTATGTAAGGACCTTGAAAGCTTCATAAGAGACTCATTTTGATGAAGGCAGTATCTCATCTTTCATGTCTTAGTTCAGATAACACTTCCTCAGGAAAGTCTTTCATTTCTACCCCTAGTGTGGGCTAGAGTATATTTCCAGCGTTCTCTACTTTCCTTACCAAGAATACAGATACTGAAGACAGACTGGGCTTAAATTCTGCCTCTGGCAGGTAGTTACTTAAGCTTCTCAAGACTTACTTTTAAAAATTGTGAAATGATAATAACAACAGTAGATATAAATATAGGTATATATATAGAGAAATCTATATAGATATAGATGATATATAGATATAGATGATATATAGATATAGATTAGATATAGATATAGATATAGATATAGATATCCATGTTTTAGGGGAAAATTTTTCATGTAAACAGAACAAACCTGTAATTAGTAAGTGCTCAACAATATGGTTTGTCGTTATTATTAGATTGTTACTGATATTATTCTTTTTCTTTTTTTTTTTTAAGTTTACTTATTTATTTTGAGAGAGACAAAGAGAGAGCAAGCAGAGGAGGGGCAGAGAGGGTGGGGGCAGAGGATCCAAAGCAAGCCCTGTGCTGACAGCAGAGAGCCTGGTGTGGGGCTAGAACCCATGAACTGTGAGATCATGACCTGAGCCAAAACCAAGAGTCAGACATTTAATCTACGGAGCCATCCAGGCACCCCTAAATTATTTTTTTCTACTACTGGGCTGTACCTATATGAGAGCAGAGACTGTTTTCTCTTGTGCGTAATCAGAGTCTAAACTCCTAACATAGGGCCTGATATAGAATAGGTGCTCGAGAAATATCAAGTGAATGAATCTCCAAAATCTCTTGCTAAAATGCATGTACTTCTAGGAGAATTAATTGAGTACACCAGTCATTCACACCAAGTGAAGAGAATCTGACTGGTTCCTAAACAGGCAAAATATAAATGAGAAGAAGGTAGAAAGGATGTCCAGAGCACATGGAGAGCAGGTCTTTGCGCTACATGAGGAATTCTCAGTGACTGGCTTACCCTGGAGAGAGGAGAGTACTTAAAGGAAAGATAAATGGGCTCCAAAGAACACACTTTCGTGGATTCTGGGGTTTTCCTTAGGATGGTCCATACATGGAAGTTTTGCTGTGTGATGTGGTGACGTACTTTATTTATACCAGATAAATAGTCAGTGATGGCTCTGCTTGTAAGAAGCATTATTCCCTGTCGGGGCACCTGGATGGCTGAGTCGGTTAAGCATCTAACTTTGGTTCAGGTCATGATCTCACAGTTTGTGAGTTTGAGCCCCGCGTCAGGCTCTGTGCTGACAGCTTGGAGCCTGGAGCTTGCTTCGGATTCTGTGTCTACCGCTCTCTCTGCCCCTCCCATGCTCATGCTCATGCTCATGCTCTGTCTCTCAATAATAAAAAAACGTTAAAAAAATTAAAAAAAAAAAAAGAAGAAGCATTATTCCCTATAGCTTTAATGCTTGTTGAGCATCCCAGGATTCTTCCAACTCAGTTCTTAAATTTCTGTTTCTACTATGCTACCATCCATGTGATGGGGGGAAATGGATTCTTAATTTCCAGCACTTAATATATTGTCTTTGGACAAATTCAAATTCAAACATCTTTGGACAAAGTGTGATCGTAATATGACTCTCTGTCTCATGCAAAGTATTTTATTGTGCAGATTTTCTTTTGATTGTTATAATACCCTGTGGGATAGGTAAGGTAAGTATCATCATGCCTGTTTTAGAGATGATGAAATTTTGATTAAAAGGTTAAATAACATGTCTGATGTGACACTCCAAATCCTGCAAATCTTCCACTGTATAATTCTTTCAGGTTTCCTTTATGGATGGAGCCTTTACAGAAGTTTCCCAAAATGTGGGCTTAAAAGAGCCACGTGTCAGTGGCATACACACTTCTCTTGTGTCCTGCATTCTAGCTGGCCTCGAAGTGGCCTAGGCCAGACAGTGCTACTGTGCTGCCCAACAAGGGTCGTAGTACTTTGTCCCAAGCTTCTGTGAAATCAACACTCTCACACTACTTTTTTCAGTACTCTATCAAGAAAACGATTTAAAACGAACATGAAATAAATGTGCTGCTGTATGTATAGAACCCTACAAATAAAACCTGCTCAACTACAGAGAAAGTATTCTCAGCCATTATAATGAAGCATGTTCACAGTTCTATACAAAGAAAACTTTGTCAAAGATGTGAAGGACCTATGGTCATTTTTCTCTGTGTCCATTTTCCAAAATTTAAGGAAATCTCTAATGTTCTCTTCATTCTTATACAAACAGTGGAATTATCACAATTTTCCTGCCTTGTCTCAGGCCAAGATCCAAAGTCTTTCTTTTTTCATATTCAGGAAGATAAACTTGGCTAGAATTCTTTTTTCTTTCTTTCTTTCTTTCTTTCTTTCTTTCTTTCTTTCTTTCTTTCTTTCTTTTTTTAGGAAGGGGGTGCGATCTGTTCTTATATCAATAAATATAAAGAAATATCTGAAATCAATAACATAAAGAAAACTGAAAATCCTAAAAAACTAAATATAATTTAATTTATTTGTTTATTAAAAAATTTTTTTAATGTTTATTTTTTAGAGAGTTAGAGTGTGAGTGGGGGTAGAGGCAGAGAGAAAGGGAGACACAGAACCTGAAACAGGCTCCAGGCTCTGAGCTATCAGCACAGAGCCCGACGCGGGGCTTGAACTCACAAACCTCGAGGTCATGACCTGAGCCGAATTCAAATACTCAACTGACTGAGCCACCCAGGTGCCCCTAAATATAATTTTAAAAAGAAGATATATAATATATATATATTATATATTAGTATAATATATTATGTATATATGGTGAAATCAGTCATTAATCATTATTCTCCTTCCTGTAAAAGTAAAATGAATCATCTTTATGTAAGAACTAAAGATATTTTTGTACTAGCAGGGCCGCATATTATGCAAAAGAGTGAAGTACTTTCATGGTCATGCTCAACAGATGACAGGGGCCTGTCAAAGAGCACAGGAAGCAGTTGAGAGGGCTCACACTGGCCAATTCTGAGACAAAATAAATATTGATAGTAATGGTTTAAAACCCATTGAATAAAATAAGAATATATGTGTGCATGACAATATAAACCAAAACTTACAACAGAATGTCAACTACTATGTGCAGAAAGAATGGCAGGTTTAGAAAACTACCATTTGGGCAGCTTTATAGTACTAATTGATTCGGGCAACTCATCCGTGGATGCTGAAACTGATGGGTCAAAGCTTGATGAGAATCAGGATATTTACATAGTTTGGAGGCATCTTCCCCCCAATTATTTATTAATTACAAATGGAAAAATAACAGCTTTACAGTGGAGAAACCTGAAAATTGCCCTCTTAATGAAATGAATAAAGTTAGCATCACCGATGATGAGACAAACCAACAACTGTGTCTTCTGATGTGATTTACTGAGAAAGACACAATAGCATTTCTGTGGCATTTCTGCCCCCAAGTGCATAAGCTGAGTCTAACCATGAGGAAATATTAGACAAATCCCATCGAGGGACATGTTAGTCTGTCCCTCTTTGAAAACTGTATACTCTTTAAGATGCTTTGTGCTCTTCAAAAATGTCAAAGACTTGGGGCACGTGGGTGGCTCAGTTGGTTAAGCGTCTGACTCCTGACTTCGGCTCTGGTCATGATCTCACAGTTCATGAGTTTGAGCCCTGTGTTGAGCTCTGCACTGACAGTGCATGGAGCCCGCTTGAGATTCTCTCTCTTTCCCTCTCTCTCCCCCTCCCCCACTGGTGTGCAAAAGCACTCCCTCTCTCAAAATAAATAAATAATACAAAAAACAAAATAAGCAAACAAACAAAAAAACCCAAAATGTCAAAGGCTTGAAATATTTTTTTTTAAAGACTGAGGAAGTATTACAATTTAAAAGAGAGAAAAGATGGGGCACCTGGGTGGCTCAATCTGTTAAGCATCCTACTTTGGCTCAGGTCATGATATTGCGGTTTTTGAGTTCAAGCCCCACTGTGGGCTCTGTGCTAACATCTCAGAGCCTGGAGCCTACTTCAGATTCTGTGTCTCCTTTTCTCTCTGCCCCTCCCCCACTCACACTCTGTCTCTCTTTCTCTCAAAAATAAATAACATTTTAAAAAATTAAAAAATAATAAAAAATAAAAGAGAGTTAAGATATGTAACAACTAAATGGAATGTTTGCTCTTGGATCAGACTCTGGACCATGGGGACAACTGAAGAAATCTGAATATGAACTGTGGATTAGATAATACTGTATCAATGTTAAATTTTTTGATATTGAGGGGCACCTTGGGTGATTCTGTTGGTTAAGCGTCTGACTTCCGCTTAGGTCATGATCTCCCGGTTGGTGAGTTCGAGCCCCACATCGGGCTCTGTGCTGATAGCTCGGACCCTGGAGCCTGCTTCGGATTCTGTGTCTCCCTCTCTCTCTGCCCTTCCCACCCCCTCTCAAAAATAAGTAAACATTAAAAAATTTAAATAAAAATCTGATATTGATAATTGTATTGGCATGTTACAAAATATCTTTATTATTAAGTATAAATATTGACATATTTGGAGGTAAGAATGCATATCTCCAACTTACTCTCTAATGGTACTGGAAAATGTGAATATATGTATATATATTCTGTGTGTAGCTATATATATATATAGAGAGAGAGAGAGAGAAAGAGAGAGAGAGAGAGCAATCTATATATCTATATCTATCTATTTCTCTATCGTCCATCTAGGTATAGAGAGAAGAGAGTTAATGATAAAATAAATGAGACAAAGGGTAAACAATGAGTGAATTTTAATAAAGAGTATATGAGAGATATTTATTCAATTTTCATAGCTTTTCTCTAGGTTTGACAACACGTTCTCAAAAAATGACAAAAAAATATGGGAAAGCAAAATTTCCCCATCAGCAGATGCAATCATCTGCATCTCACCAGGATAAGAAAGGAAAGCCCAACTTCTTTAAATAAGCAGCCCAAACTCTCATTCCCTAGCTCGTGTGTTTTGGAGTTAGAGTTCTGCTCTGCTTTATTTTAAATTTCTGTATCTTTAAGTGTAAGGTAAGAACCAAAAGGGGTAAAAAAGAGACACTCCTGGTACATTCAGGCCTACTATTTTAGGGACAGAATGCAGTTGATCAGTTATAGTACCATATTTTCATGAAACAGGAATATGGTTGTTTCTCAAGAAGGGCGATAAATTACATTCTTCAAGTCAGCCCCAACGGGTGGGAATTTGCATGAAAAATTACTTGCTAGTTCTCAAGCTTCTTGCACGTCCCTTGTGACATTTTGGCAAAGCAAAACTGGGGGTGGCTGGATTGTAAAATATTTCCCCAAATCACAAAATATTTTAGAGCTGATACCAGACCTACACTCTTATCTGCTGACTACAAATAATTTTACGCTATTCTGGTATGCCCTGAGCATCTGCCTTATGTAATCTAAGCGGCCTCTTCCATCTCTTCCTGCTTTTTTAAACTGAGGAGACCTGGAGTCCAGAATGAAAAGCAGAGCATATCCACTAAAGGGGAGAATCTAGAGCGGATCCAAGAAAAGAAGCTGAAAGGGAAGACAGGTTGAGATGTTAGATCTGTGGCCGACCCTCATTTGCTCATTTCACAACAGGGGTACTCTATGACTTTATCTCATTTGGTCCCTTAGTATTTCTGAGATGGGCACTATTTTTATCTCCCTTCGGCAGCTCGGATAACTAAAATTTAGAGAAGTAAAATGACTTGCCAAACGTGAGTGGCAGGGTTGAGGTTTGAAGGAACTTCTGAATAACTTCAGAATCTCACTAAGCTTTAACTATGCTGTGCTATGAACTATATTGATCAACACACTCTACTTTTTTTTCCTGAAGGCTCATAGCACATTGAGAACATTATCCACTCTTACTTAATTTGTTGCCTATCCTGGTTTAAAAAGAAAACACCAACATCCATTACAGGTTTTCTGACCCCAGCAATTTCATTAACAAGCATTCCTTTTCAGGCCAACAGTATTTGGTTCTCACAGTGTTACTTCTGGGCACACTATGAGATTTTGAAGTGACTTCTGAATCATCAGAGAGACAGAGATTAAATTAGCGCTTCTTAAAAGTGGGTAATCATAATACAATTGCTTAAAAACTGTTGTGATATTGTCATTATTTGTGGTAATTTCTGTATCAGGGTAAGTATACCTCTATAGTATAGTTTTTAACCTGAGGGCCAGACCCACCAAGCAGCCAGCGGATAGATTTCAGAGGGTCTGTGAACTTGGATGGGAATACATTTCGTCTTAATTTCCACTAACGTTTAAATTTTATTTAAGTGAAATCTAGCACCGCCTTCCGTTGTGAATGTAGAAACATATCACAGTATTGTTGTCAGACTTTGTCACCAACAAAAATCACAGATATTTTCAGTCCTGTCAATTGTTTCTGATGTTTCAAATGTCATTTATATTCACAATTAATCTGAGGTTTATGGGGCACCTTGCTGGCTCAGTCGGTAAAGCATCCAACTCTTGATCTCGAGGGTTGTAAATTCGAGACCCACGTTGGGTGTAGAGATGACTTAAAATCTTTAAAAAAAAACTGAGATTATGATAATTTTTAGGTAGTTATCAAACTTGTGACTAGTTCTTATTTAAAATGTTAACAAAGAAGCATGTAATTGCTATATCACAAATTTTTTTAATATTTTTATAATAGGATGTTAGTATTTTTAAATATTTTAATAGTACTTTCTCAACCTAGTTGGTGTTATTTGTAATTATATGTCTTTTGTGTTTTTTAAATGTTTATTTATTTATTTTGAGAGAGAGAGTAAAAGAATGCAAGTGGGGGAGGGGCAGAGAGCGAGGGAGAGAGAGAATCCCAAGCAGGCTCTGTGCTGACAGCACACAGCCCAGTGCAGGGCTTGATCTCACGAACGGTGAGATCATGACCTGAGCCAAAATCAAGAGTCTGTTGCTTAACCAACTAAGCCACCTAGGTGCCCCCGTATATTATTATTATTCTGAGAGTTGGTTTATAGTCTATGCCAAAATAGTACGTGACACAAGAATGGTTGAGAATTCCGCTCTATAGCATAAACCCCATCATAACCTTAATGAGAATAACAACTGGCTGCTTTCGGAGTCCCTGGGGCACTGCAGTGACCCCAGGAATGGGGAAAGCTGTAAATGCCAGACAAAATAATTGGTAGGTACTACCATGCACGTCCAACCCAGTGCTTCCCAGTGAGAAAGAAACCCCTACCCTCTGTAACCCCAACCCCTTCCAGGACCAGAAGGCTGGGTAGTTATTCTGCCCAGCCACACTGCTGGTTCTCCTTCCTGCTCCATTTTCATGACAACAGATCTCCTGGCAGCAACTCCAGTAGACTCCAGTGCTCTAGGGAGCTGGGCCTGTGTTAGCAGGCCACAGGGATGGATGGGAGCCAAGACTTTTGTGATTCTCTCCACCCTCATTTTCCTGTGAAAACACAGCCCGGAAGGACTATGCTGGAGGGTTGATGATCTTAGCAGTATATTTGTATTGCTGGAAACTCAAGTTGTCCTTTTATGTGTCATTTTCTCTAATTTCATTTTTTTAAATCCTTTATTTTCCAACAGGCGGATTCTGTTCACACCTACACAAGGTGGCACCAGGTGTGTGCATATCTTTCTGATAGTTACAATGCATCACAGACCCTTACGGGAAAATGAAAGATGAAAAAACTTAGTGGTTTGTGTTAGATTACTTTAGATAGTCTATTAGTACGATTGCTTTTTTTTTTCCTTCCTTCACCTAAGTTTCCTTGTTTGGTCTTTCTTTCTTTCTTTTTTTTTCCCCCTGAATATCTCTTAGCTGAGCTTCTCATCACAACTTACCATTTTATACATATGCTATTCAGTTTCTTTTCCAAGTCTCTTTGTGGAGCAAGGATTGAGCCTAAGCATGTGTAACTTTCATTTCAAAAAACAAAAATGTATGATACTGTAATTTCAGTTAAATTAGTTTCTCTAAAGCTTTGCCATGAAATATCAGGACAGACCCATTCTTGAAGCTTAATATAATTTTAAAAATTATAATAGTAAAAATTCTGTTTGCATGAGAGTGTTTAAGTCATCATCTTTCCTAAGTAATACACAGAAATAATGTTTATAAACGTGACTGTTGAGCATGACTGAGGCAAGTTTTAACCTACATTCATTTCCTGTTGAGTAGGAGATGAATGACCCGCCATGTAAATAGAAGCACCAGAAGACTTTCTGTGTTCCTTGACCGTCAGTGGATATCCAGGGTAGCTTCTGGTTAATTCCAGTGGTTTTTGTTTCTGTTTTTGTTTTTGTTTTATTTTTACATTCTGCTAAATTCTTATAAATCAGGCTACTCTAGCTATTGGCCAGATTTTCCTGGAAGAAAATGAAATACAGTCCACCCTTGATTCTTTTCTGCTTATTGAGGCCACTGCCTCCTTTATGAGGAGCGGTAATCAAAGTAGCATTTGTTTCACTTCGTCACGCAGTATGTGAGTTTTTACAACAGATTTGCCCTTCTAATTGTATCGTTCTGGCACATTTTAAAAGGAACTTGCCTTAGATGGGTGGCAGTGTGAGATGGTTTAGACCCAGATCAGGTGGTTGACTATAAAGGCAATCTGGACACAACTTCTGTGCTCTGTTGATTGCCAGGAAGGCTCAGCAACTAAATGGCAAGCCAACAGACTGGGATTAGGAAAACATATCTGTATTTGTTTTCTGGGGCTACCATAACCAGGCACCACAAACGGGGTGGCTCAAACAACAGAGATATATCATCGGTCCACTCTGGAGGCTGGAGGTCTAAGATCAAGGTGTCAACAGCACGGTTGATTCTTTCTGAGGCTGTGAGGCAGCATCTGTTCTGGGCCTCTCTCCTGCTTCTGGTGGTTCAGGCATTCCTTGGCTTATGGATAGTGGTCTTCCATGTCTTCACATCATCTTCCCTCTCTACGTGTCTGTCCCTGCATTCAAATTTCTCTTCTTATAAGGATGCAGTCGTATTGGATTAGGGCCCATCCTAATGACTTCATCTTAACTTGACCATCTGCAAAGACCTTATCTCCAAATATAGTCATATTCAAAGGCACTGGGGGTTAGGACTTCAATATCAATATTAATTCAAAATCAATTCACTCCATAGCAGTATTTATCTCGAAAAATCGCCAGAGAGGATCATTATAACTACTAATAAAATTTATGTGAATCATATCATTTGCCTTCAGTGAATTTATTTATTCCAGATGTCTTATTTAGATGATAGGATGCCAAAAGTAATGTACCATGAATGTTTTTTTAATATAAATTATAAATACTATTCAATTATTCCTACATTTTCCAGAGACTGACTCTCTGTTATTTCCTCATAGACCCTGTTGGCATTTTCCTGAACTTCATTGCTTTCACTTCATTTATAAACACCAGACTCTCTCTCTCTCTCTCTTTTTTTTTTTTTTTTCTGGGTAACATGTCTGGGGCCCTGTTGCTTGGGAAATTTAGTTCACTTTCATTTATTTCAAACATTCAAAGTCTATACCACTGGTTTCTATTTTCCACTGTCCAGAAACCTTCCCAGAGAACTCTCTCTCTTTTTAAAATTTATTTCTTTATTTTGAGAGAGAGAGGGAGAGCTTGCACATGAGCAGGGGAGGGGCAGAGAGAGTGGGAGAGAGAGAATCTCACACTGTCGGTGTGGAGCCTTACATGGGACTTGAACTCACGAACCATGAGATCATGACCTGAACTGAAATCAAGAGTCAGATTCTTAACAGACTGACCCAGCCAGGCACTCCTGGCTGTGTTCTCTTAAAGTAGCAGACAATTGTAATCTAAAATTAAGGATCCATCATAACTTCCCCTATTCTTCTTCCTTTCAAGAAAATCTGAAGAAGCCTTGATTGACACGTGAGCTCTGTGGAATGGCTGGAAAAATACTGACCCAGAAAATAGATGTGCAACAATCTTTTCCATTACTCAAGGGAAATTATGGTATTAATTTTTTTCTTAAACTCTGGGCTAAGTGTAAATATGTGACTCACCCCGACTACTTCATCCTTAGGCCATAAATATTAGGAGTGATGACTTATAAGGAGGTCATGTTGATGTGTAATGAGTAAATGCTTGTCTGCACATATTAACTTAACAAGAAAGTAGCATTTTCCTAAGTAGTATGACAGAAGAAACAATTGTTCAATATAAGTAAAAAGTGGTGATTTTTTTTAATGTTTCTATTTATTTTTGAGAGACACAGCGTGCAAGCAGTTGAGGGTCAGAGAAAGAGGGAAACACACAATCAGAAGCCGGCTGCAGGCTCTGAGCTAGCTTGTCAGCCCAGAGCCCGATGCGGGGCTTGAACCTACGAACCATGAGATCATGACCTGAGCCAAAGTCGGATGCTTAACTGACTGAGCCACCCAGCTGCCCCAGTGATATTTTTAAAGAAAAGTTATTATGATAAAATAATCCTTTTTTTCCAAATAATAATAATGAAATTATGTTACGATTTAATACTTGAAAACATGTATACTAGATCTTGTTCCAAAAAAAAATTCTGTTAAATTTCAAATACTACTTGAAAATTAACTTTTATTTATTTTTATTTATTTATTTTGAGAGAGAGATCATGAGCAGGGGGAGCAGCAGAGAGAGAGGGGGAGAGAGAATCACAAGCAGGCTCTACACTATTAGCAGCATGGATCCTGATATGGGGCTCAAACTCACAAACTGTGAGATCATGACCTGAGCCAAAACCAAGAGTCGAAACGTAACTGACTGAGCCACCCAGGCACCCCTGACTTTTAATAAAATATAATTGTTCGTAGCAAATTTCCACTCGTAGTCCATGGGAAAACACTGGGAGATGTTACAGCCAGATTGGTTCCCTCAGTTCAAGTGGTCAGTGTCAAACTTCACTCCTTGGGCACTGATACATGACCCACACAAGTGGGACAGTGCCATGTGTTTCCTGTTCTTAGAGCAAACCCCTACTACGTCCAGGATCAGGCAGGACAAGGTGAGGATCTGAGCTCCTAAGAGGTGGCTTGCTTCAGAGTCTACTCCGTTAGGGAAAAAACAAAGGAACCAATAGACAAAACACAACCCACTATAGATAACAGCTTCAGAAAATACGAAAAGCCCACCTATTACAGTAGGAGAGACAGAACTATCACTTCATCTCTAAAGCAGGTGAATTTTTAAAAGTTTTCCAAATCAGTGTTCACACAGCCAGCAATATTAAGTAAAAGGCATTAGGGGTGCCTGGGTGGCTCAGTCGGTTAAGCATCTGACTCTTGATATCTGCTGAGGTCATGATCTCATGGTTTTGCGAGTTCGAGCCCGGAATCGTGCTCCACACTGCTGACGGTGCAGAGCTTGCTTGGGATTCTCTCTCTCTCCTTCTCTCTCTCTGCCCCTACTCCCCAAATAAATAAATAAATAAACTTTTAAGGAAGGCATTTGTTTTTCTTAGTGAAATTTCTACTTCTGTGACATTGCTAATGCTGGTTTCTCCTTTCCTCTCTGCTTGTTCTAGTTGCACCACCTTCTGTGTCTTCCTCTAACGGCTTTCCAAAATGACTATGGCCAATATTCTCACTGAGCAATAGTATTTAGCAGTGTAAAGCAAAATAGCGTAAATCTTCTATGGTTTATAGTTCCCAGTTTGTTTCATGTGCCCCATGGCTATCTCAGATGCTTTTTTATTTATCTCCAACTTGAAGGCAAGGAGGTGGTCTTGTAGTTAATTTGTACCATCATAGCGACAAGCTTGGTATTTAGCACTTTGGAATACACAACATTTATTGTAAAATTGCGTTTTTACAAATGGTTACAGCAATTTAAGGGAGTCCAAATACGAAGGGTAACCCGTAGTCCATCAATCCCCTCATAAGGAGGAAATACCTTACCTGATTTATGAAGGGAAAGCAAGCAGAATAAAAGTGGAATTCTGTTGACTTAATCACATTGGTTTTGTCTGCTTAGAACTGGGGAGGGGAGTGCGATGTTCAACTTTTCCTGAGGAAGTTGTGTACATACATACTGGTAGCGCCCTCTAGTGGATGATAAAAATGCTCTTGCACCACTCAATTCCTGGACATTCCATTTCACTGGAAGGATCTATACCTTTTGCAACCACTTTGTCCTTTCTCCCCCATCTCAACATCAATAGGGTTTTCTCTCAGAGTGACTTGGGATGCTCCAGTCTACCACAAATGTCACTGGTGTGTGCTTTGTGAGAAATTTTTAAGGTGAATTCAACTGAAGTGAGTATCAATTTTTACCACTGCCCTTCAAAGTTATTCAGTTGCCAATGTGGGTGCAATTTAACTGTTGCGTGCAAGCCCTTGGCTCGAGTCAGTTTATGTAAACGGTTCAAAGCTGTGGACTGTGTGTCTGGCAAGCTGCTTCCAAGAAACAAAGGAGAAATGAGCATGTTTTCCATTTAAAAGACATGTGGTTCTTATTGCCTTACAGAAATTGGTTTTTGTTTTCACTTCATTTTATTTTTAAAGTGAGTTTTCCACTGTGAAATAAAGTGTGTGCATGGTAGACAATAGTGAAAATCCAGAGAGCAAAAATATCGCCCACAGTTCCGCCAAAGCCGAGACTGGTTTTAGATACAGCTTACCAAGGTAGACTGCTTCCCTGAGATATATCCTAAGGGAGCAGGCCCTGATAGACTGAGGGTGAGCATGTCATTAACTTTCCACACAGCTGTTTTTTCAATTTATAAAGGGCAATGATAATATTGCATTTATGTACTTTCATTTTCTCTCTCAAATTAGGTACGGCAATTGCATAATAATAATAGCAGCCATTTATTTAGCACAGATTTTCAGAGCCTAACACTGGAGTTGCCATTCGCCTCCCGGAAAACAGCAATTTCGCTCACACTCAATTCTTTCCTATAACCTCTCCCACATCTCTCCCAGTATTTGTTTTCGCAGTACTAATAACTGCCATTTATTAGGACCTTATTACACAAGATAATTTACTGGTTAAGTAGGTAGCCCGATTGGATTGTAATTCTGGCTTTTCCCCCTAATAGCTGTGTGATCTTGGACGAGTAATTTAAAGTCAGTGCTACAGTGTCTCCCTTTGTCAAATAAAGGTCCTGCCCCACAGGATTTTTAGGAGAAAATTAAGTGCCCAGAACATAACTGGGTACATGGGGAGTAGTCTATAAATGTTAGCTGTTATTATTAATATTTTAGATGACATATTAGACATTATACCAAGTTCTTACCATTTATTATGTCATTTAACCCTCATAACAATCTATGAGTTAGATATTCTTATCCCTGTTTCAGATAAGGAAAATGAAATGGAGGGCTCAGTGACTTGTCCCAGTCACATGTATATAAGGTTCAAAAATAGGCAAACCATCTAGGTGTTGGACATGAGCTCAGTGGTAACCATTGAGCTCATGTCCAACACCTAGATGGTTTGCCTATTTTTGAACCTTATATACACCGAAGTAGACATTATAACCCTTTTTTGTGTCTGACTTCTTTCATTTAGTTTTATGTTTGTGAGACTTATCCCAGTTGTTCATTCATTTTCATTACTCTATACATGACATTCTATTAAGTGGCCCATCACAACGTATACATTCCACTCTGGGACATTTGGGAGATTTCCAAGTTGGGACTATTACAAATATTGATTCAGTGATAATGCTTGCACATGACTTTGGGTGAACATATGTATGCCTTTCCATTGGATAAACACCTAGGAGCCCAATTGCTGGGTCATGAGGTAAGCATATTTTTGGCTTTAGAATTGTATTGCCATTTAATTTTCCAAAATAGTTATATCAGTTTACACTCTGTGGAGATTTAACTTTTAACCAACATAAGAGAATTAGAGGCCATTTTTTATTTTTAAAACAGTAGAACAAAAGACATAGTTTAAGTGATATTTTCATTAAAAAATGAAATCCATTAATAATTATTAGCTTCTGAAAAGCACTTGAGTTTAAATTTACTTACACAATAGAAATGACTCATTTGTAACAGTTAAATTCTATGATATGAATGAGATATCAAGAAATCTAAATTTAAAAGGATAAAATTAAGAGTGAACAAGGATGTGGTATTTATGGCAAAGTATGGTATGGCATTTATGGTGTGGTATTTATGCCAAAGAACAGAATAGTCTGATTGCTTGTGTTCTTGCAAGTTTTTTTATATGGTCATTATCATATAGTCATCCATAAACTGGGTCATAGAACAAGTTGTTCAAGATCAAGGATCTTGTCCTTATCAATTAGGGAAATTATAAGTCTTAAGTTTTCAGATTCTAAAGATTTATTTATTTTTGAGAGAAAGCGCAATCAGGAAAAGGGCACAGAGAGAGGGAGACAGAAGATCTGAAGTGGGCTCTGCACTGACAGCAGTGAGCCCGACGCGGGGCTCAAACTCACAAACCATGAAATCATGACCTGAGCAGAAGTCGGCTGCTCAACCGACTGAGCCACCCAGGTACCCCAGTAGTTTTCACATTATTAGTAGCAAATCCATTTGCCCCAAAGAACTCTTATTCTGAAGTGCAAACTGTTGGCCAGAGGAGCTGCTATGACAGAAGCAACAGTGAGAAACCTTGGATCTTCACACACTCTCTCCCTTCTACTCACTGCTTCTAGCAGCTCCCAAGAACTTTCCCTGACCCGAGAGCTCCCAAGAACTTTCCCTGACCCTGGCATGAGAACGAGTGCCTAGATCCTGGATAATAAAATGCATTCCTGCCACCTTATTCACTAGGTAGCAACTCTCAAGAATAATACGTCAAGGGGCGCCTGGGTGGCGCAGTCGGTTAAGCGTCCGACTTCAGCCAGGTCACGATCTCGCGGTCCGTGGGTTCGAGCCCCGCATCAGGCTCTGGGCTGATGGCTCAGAGCCTGGAGCCTGTTTCCGATTCTGTGTCTCCCTCTCTCTCTGCCCCTCCCCCGTTCATGCTCTGTCTCTCTCTGTCCCAAAAATAAATAAACGTTGAAAAAAAAAAAAAAAGAATAATACGTCAAGAAGGAAGGATTCTAAGGACGTGGTGAGAATGCAGACGAAAGCACGCCATGATCAATTAGTCATGTCTGTCACAGGCACAGAAAGGGATAGTGAACGTCTGTAGGCTGGCCCCAGATAGCATTTACATATGTACACTCTTTCTTTTAAGTATTTAATTTCCTGTTGACTCCAAATCCAGTGTAACAGGGACTGGCATGTTGGCACAATCAAGCAGATGGCTAATTGTTCAGTATACGTAGGCAAAATACTGACATAGGAGTCATCTTGGTACAGACATCTTTTTGCATTTGTCCAACACATCTTTTGAGATAAATTCCTGCAAGTGGACTTGTCACCATGGAGTTAAATCTCCAGTCTTTTATAGAATGCACTCTGCCCTTCCAATAGATGACACAGGTCACATTCTGCCACGTACTATTATTAGTGAACAACTGTCCTCCCATCAGAAGAGCCGAGCCCTGAAGTAGAAGTTCTGTCTTTGGCTTCTGTGTTTCATTCCCACCCCGATGACACTGACAGCATTGCCTTTTTCCATAGTAGATGTGGATACACATGTTTTGCTTTAAATATAAGGATACTTTTTACTATTTTTCAGCCCTGTTTTTCTCAGTTGCTGTAAGGACAACATTAATGGTTAAAGGTCGCTAATGCATTTAATGGAACCATTGTCCCAGTGATTGTGGTGTTTGTGTGCAGACCAAAATATCGATGATAAATGAGCACATTAATATTGGAACTGGAATATAGGAGTATTAAAAAATCTCTAAATGCCTATGGAACAGGTAGTTTTAATTAAAAAAGTGACCTTCTCTAATTCACTTCATGTCCCCTCAGTGCCTTTGCACTTGGCATCTATGGCTGATTTATCAACTCATCTCACATACAGCTTATTCATTAATAACTCATGTGCTTGGATTATTACAAAGTTTCTTGGGCTGACATGGATAGAAATCTTTTTCTAGTGTCTTTAAGTTTAATTCTTACAGTACTCAGTCCCCGTTCTTCCAGAAACAGTAGGCTCACTAAAGCATACTATTACTGGCATTCTTCTTCCTTTGCTGTCTTTGTTTTTGTTTCGATTTTTCTTTCTTTCTCCCTTTTTTCTCTTTCTTGCTCTTTCTTTCTTTCTTTCTTTCTTTCTTTCTTTCTTTCTGCCTTTCTTTCTTTCTTTCTTTCTTTCTTTCTTTCTTTCTTTCTACATTCTTTATTTACTGCTTCTAGTTTTATTCCAGTTAGCATTTCTACTGATCTTTTCAACATCCCAAAAGTCCCCATGATGTCTGCCTAGCTTTCTGGGTGTCCTTTGACTTTGTTACCTACAACTCACTTGTAATTTATTTTGCATGCCTCTATAGCCTTGTCTTCTGGAGAACGTCTCCATATGGCTTTTGTTCCCCCTCTCAGTTCACATTATCTTAGAATGTATTGCAATCAGTCCCTAGGCTGTGAGACTGCTTTCAACTTTTGAAGTGTTTTCTAGGATCTACTAACCACACTATCTGTGAGTGGAGATCTCAGATCTGGACACTCCCACATGTTATTCTGAGGAAATGTGATACACTTCACATATGTGTTTGATGCTTCATGTGCACAGATTAGTATTATCCATCAAGATTCACAGATGTGCTGTCTGATTCCTGAGATGGCATTTTTGATTCTATAGAAATGGTAAGATTAGCCCCAATTTATAAACATATATTTTCCCAAGTAAAAAAAAGTTCATTGGTCTCTCTTTTCTTGTTCAGCACCTTAATACATGAATTTCTCACAATCTACTTTCTACTGCATTCAGATCTAATCTTCAGTGAATCATTCTGGGATATCAATTGGTTTGATGTTTAATATTTTTAAATAGTTAAGCACATTTTGATAGAGGTATCTGGGTCAGGGGACCTCATTTCAGATACAGGTTCTATGTGTACATATATATTTTAAAAAGTTTTAGTTTCCCTCATCTTTTATCAGTATAAGAATATGCTAATTTATGCCCTCACAATTCTGAAAAATAAATATACCTGCATAATTACAGTTATAAAATGATTCCACTTTTGGGGTGCCTGGGTGGCTCAGTCGGTAAAGCATCCGACTTCAGCCTTGGTCATGATCTTGCCATTCCTGAGTTTGAGCCCCTAGTCAGGCTCTGTGCCGACAGCTCAGAGCCTGGAGCCTGCTTCAGATTCTATGTCTCCCTCTCTCTCTCCGTCTCTCCCCGACTCACACTCTGTCTCTCTCTCTCTCAAAAATAAATAACCCCCCCCAAAAATAAAAATAAAAATGATTCCGCTTTGCCTCCGTTTTCATTTAGGTTCTTTCAGCCTGAATTAACTAACGATCATTCCCCCAAATATCCATTGTATTTGGCTTGTAAAGATACATTTTTACTTACAGAATGTTATAAAACGTTTTTTTTTTTTTTTTTTTTTTTTGCTTAAAGCAAATTTTACAATAGAAATAGTGTTCACTTTCAGATCCAGATTTTAATCTTTTTGATTTATAATATTAATTTAAGCCCACATAATTCTGTAAACTAAAGCCAGAGAGTCTTTCTGGTTACCAGTATAATTATAACTTTCATCCAATGTTTACCAGGGAATAGTGAATTCACTTTGTTAAAATGAGATCTGGCATGAACCTTATCCAGGCTGAGCTGAAGCAAACATAGCTTTTTTTTTTTTTTTTTCAGGTTTCACTAAATTACATTTACAAGCTGGACGCAATTAAAAGCTTTAGAATAGCAAGGAAAAGGCAGATTTGAGAGAGATGTAGATTTCCCTTTTAAGACTATTAGACTAAAACCCAAATAAAAATAAAAGAAAACCGAAGAGGGGTTGTTAGTGTAATATTTCTAAGCTGGTTTGCTGAAAGCAGATCTGCATGCTTTTGTACTGTTTGCCAATACAATGCAAAGGCCAAATCGCTAAAGGTAAACAGGATTTGGGAGGCTGCCTGCTCTGGGATTCAAGGATTAGCCTTTATCCTGCCCTTGACGTGAGCTGCTGTCAGTCCAAATGGGTCCCCTCCCCTGGGCCTCAGAGAAATTGCTTCAATTTACACATCACATAGTTCTAATGCAAATCAAGAGTAATGCTGTCAGTCAGAGAGAGACAAATACCATATGATTTCACTCACGTGTGGAATTTAAGACACAAAACAAGTGAGCAAACAAAAAAACAGACTTAAATACAGAGAACAAACTGGGTGGGGGGGGGGAATGGATAAAATAGGTGAAGGGATTAAAATATACCTCTCATGACGGGCACTGAGTGATATGTAGAATTGTTGAATCGTTATGGTGGAGGTCTGACACTAAAATAACACTGTATGTTGATTATGCTTCAATAAAAAAAGGGAAAAAGAGAGTAATATCTTACCTTACATGAGGGTACAGTAGATAAAAACAGCCTGACGTTTCAAGGTGGTGGACCTAGATTTGATTTCCGATAAAGCAACATAGCTAGGATATATATTATAGTATATTATACATTAAATATAAAAATATAGCATAAAATACACATAATATTTACTATAATACAAGGAGCTTGGTACATTGCAACACCTGGTGGCGGTTTCTTTATCCTTTGTTTTGGAACATTTAAAGTTTATGAAACATGTTTACATATGGTATGGCATTTTATAATCACAACAGCCTTGCAAGGTGTATTTACTTGTCCTCGTTTTACAGATAAGGGCCCTGGAGCTCAGAAAGCATAATGACCTTGCTTGAAATTCTCGAGAAAGAACAGAGCTGAGGTTCATACCCAAGTCTTACCATTCCAAGGACCGGGTATTGTCCTTCCCTATACCAGGGCTTCACCCAAAGAGCTTGTAAACACACTTTCTGTGTGATTGTAGGCTCCTGTAGCTGGTATAAGTTTCTCTAAAACAACCTAATGTCAATCTTATGTCTTATTCTGCATTCTGACATGAATTTAAAGTAGTCAATTTTATGTGCATTTCATCTGAAACTTTTAGTGGATTTATGGTCCACGGTCGGCTTTTGCTGTGCCCCCTCTCCACTCCCTGGTGTGAGATATAAAATACACAAGCTTATATCAAGCATTGGAAGCTCGTTACCACTTCCTGGCAGGTGTCTGCTGGCATTGGCATTCAGGCACAGCCCTCCCTCTGTGTAGCCACACCAGTGATGAACTTGAGCACATTTTCTGTTGAAATCCCCCTGTCAGACTATAGAATATGCTCAGGCCCACTGGCTCTTGAAGGCATACCCTGGGCGCTTTCTGAGCCATGGAACAAGCTTTTAGAGATGCCGTGGGTCCTATTTGGACAGTGGTTCCGAGAACCTGTTTGAAATCCATAAGCTGGGTCATCCCATGAGGTGCCCCTGCTGTTCCTCCTTAGCCGCAGGGGATTTGGTAAGGGCTCTGAGGGCCAGGACAGGCTGTGGAGGAGAGGTTCTTCCCCCTTGTTCTAAATCCACTAAGGCTAACTAGAGATTCCTCTGACCTTTTCTCCAGCCCCACATTTCTGGCTCAGCCTAAGAGGGAGGGAGGTATAGGCTCATATCAAAATTTCACCTGCTTTTCTCTCTGTGTTTTTCTCTTCCTGTTATAAAAACAGCATTTTTCTCAGGCATCTGAGAATAGGGGTGTTTGGGAGTTGGGGGTAGACAGGGTTCTGGCTAGAATCTAATTATTAATGCCAAAATCCTGGCTTCTGGGTGCTCCAATCCGGGAATTAATATCTGATTTCTCTTTGTGTTCTTGCTCTGGTTTACCTTTCCTTGGGTGAGTGGAAGTCAAGGTCTCATTTAAAGGGGGAAAGAGAGTGGGGGGAAAAAATCAAGACATTTTCTACTAAAAAAAGCCACACATGCATTTAAGTAAATGCTTCACCACATTATCTCTCACTCTTATCTTACAACTTTCTGTCATTTCATTCTGGTCTTGTCACTGTAGCATTACACATTCAAACTATATTTAGCATACTGCTAAATAGTAGCTGAATATATCATTAAGTTTGTGTGATTCATAATGTCATCTTCAAACACAACGATGACTGACAAATGTTTAAAATGGGCACATCACTGTGAATTGTTATGTGATTCAGAACCATTTGATAACAGCCTCAAAGCCTAGATTTACTTCTCCATTTCCTCCCGTCTGTATTCTCTTGAGCCCACTTGCATTGAGCTGTCATTCACACCACTCCATCGCCAATGATTTCACACAGCTAAATCCAATTCTCCATCCCTCTCTTACTTGCAGCATTTGAAATGGTTCATCAATCCCTTCTTCACACACACACACACACACACACACACACACACACACACACCAAACACAAAAAAACCTTTCTTTGTATAGCTCCCAGGACTTGGAACCTCCAAGTCTTCCTCCTACATACCTTCCTAGTCACCTTCACGGGTTTTTACCTCATCAACTTCACTGCTAAAAGAGGTACCCCCAAATTCAGGGAGCTCCTATATCTCTACTGCCTTCAGGTGACTTCATCCAGTCTTGTGTCTTTAAATACCATCTTTATACTGACATATTTGCAGATTTGCCTCCCTAGATTGGATCTCTGCCCTCAGCTCCAGACTCTTCCATCCCACTGCCTCCTAACGTCCCCATTGCACGTCTAAAGGATATCACACACTTGCCATGTTTGAAATTGGCTCCTGATCTTCCCTCTACAATCTTCTCTACCTGTATAGTCTTTCCTCATCTGCGCAAATGGCACTTTATCTTTCCCGTTTCTTAGTCTATAAACCTCGGAATCATTCTCCACTCTTTTCCTCTCACACTCTTTAGCGAGTTCAAAAGCAAATTTGATTTTCCTCACCAACTCCGCTGCTCTGCCCTGGTCCTACTGCCATGATCTCGGTTATCACAATAACCTCTTAATTACTCTCCTTCTCCTTTCCTTTCTTAGCCTTTATAGGGATCAAATCACATCCCCTCTTTCCTCACCATGGTCTGATGTTTCTCTGTCTCCAGTCAACATCTGTACACTCACCTACATGACTCTGCAGGACCCCACCACTGTTCATTTTCTTCTTCCCTTCCACTCCTCCCTTTGTTCTCTCTACTCCAGTCACAATGGCTGCCTCCTATTATTTAAACATACCGAGTGCCTTTATTCCTCAGGGCCTTTACATTTGTTCTTTCTTCTGTCTGAAACATTTCCCCCCAGATATTTAGACGGGTGACTCCATTACCCACTTTGCATCTCTTCCAGGATAACATCTTTCCAGTAAAGCCTTCCTTGATCACACTTTTGAAAATAGTACCCCGTTCCAGCTCCTCCACTCCCCTCTTCTCTGCTTTACTTTTCTGCATAGCATATCACCATATAACACACTATTTATTTACTTGTTTTATTTTATTTTATTTTGTTTTATTTTATTTTATTTATCTGCCCTCCTGTACTGGAATCTAAGGACCATAAATCTTGTGGGATGAGACTATGCTCTGTCTGTTTACATCTCTAGATCTTAAGGGAGCTTGGCACATTGTAGTTGCTCAATAAATATTGAGTGGATTAATGAACAAACAACCTTGGGCCAGTACTGTTACTCAGCAACCAGCTCAGTGACAACACATAATAGTTATTACTAAAAATATGTTGCATTGATGTAATGAAATGGGTTAAACCTATGAGAATTTGTCTTGAACTCTGAAACACAGAAAAAATATACACTTTATTTTTTCTATAGCTTGTGTCTTTGTTCTGAGATTTTCTGTGGAAGGAACCATTAATTATTATTGAATTATCCTTTAGTGAGCTTAAGTACAAGCCTGGTAACATATACTGGATAAAGGCCTTTGTTAATAGCTACTAACATGAGCTACCACTTTAATATACTATTCCGACCATTAGTGCCCAGCAGAGTTTTAGAAAACATGTACTAAAGATCACTGAGCCAAATCCTTTGGATTTGAAATTAAGGTTCTGTCACTCTATTCTGCATCCAAATGTATTCCCTGCTATGGTACAGATTGCTTTTCTATCCCACACTATGAAAAATGGGTTTGGAACAGCTAGAAAAGAGTTGGTTAAGTTGTGTGCTTCTGCCAATATACGCATCAAATTTGGGCCAATTATTTCAAAATGAAAACATAACAGATGACAATATAGTTTTAGAAAGTGTGTATAAAGACATGCCAGTGAATTTTTTAGATGGTTTAACTTATCTAATTAGAAGAGCTAGTATTACATTTTTTATTTCTTTTATCCCATCCAAAGTATTCTCCTGGGATCCAAAATATTATTGTTATCCAGAAAAACTGCTTGAAAAATGAAAATGAGAAAAGACTAATTGATAAATCACCACCAAATAGTCCATAATTGACAATTAAATCACACCATGTGAGTCTTATCAACCGTATATTCATCTTAGGATCATGTATATAATAAATGAACATGACAATGATTTGGTGAGCTTTCAAGATGAATTTATTTCAGAACAAAAGGAACAAAACAGATAAAGAATAAAGTGGAATCTTTTCATAAAATACTCCAGTGAGTGACATAGAAACTTTGTTTCCTGTCCATAAATTTCTAGCTGTTACAATTTGGTTTTTCTTGACAACTTACTCTTAGAGAAATTGCTAGCAAGAGAATATGTTTGTGTCATTTGTGTTGAAAAAATAAGATTAGGAAAGTGAATCTGGAGTATAACTTCTCAATTTGAATAAATCGATGGGTCAAATATAACACATGTAAGGTTATGACTCTATGAAAAAATGTGAACACACTTTATTAATAGAAGATAATCAACAGTTTATGATTATGTATATACATATATAACATATATATATAAAATACATCAACTAGATATTCTTGTAAAATATGTAAATTGAAGTAATATGAGTAATTTGGAAAAGTTAGAAATAAACTAAATGAGACTAATGGTAGAATAGTAAATATTATCAACTGAATTCTGTTTCCAACCATACAGTGTTGATGTAGATCAGCGAAATTCATCTTTACATTGCATACGTAAAAATATGTGAATAATGCATTACTTAAAAATTCTAGAATAAAGGTAACTCATGGCTGAGCTAGAAGAAGAGTGAGAATATTAAAGAGGCAGAAAAGAACAACAGGGTGAAGAAGCTCTGAAGCCCACTTACCATGTAAAAAAGCTGGGCAACCTTTCAATTTCAGCCTTGAAATGTAAAGAGCTTCTAAATCATCACTTCTATCCTTACAGCAAGAGAAGAGCTGAACAAACAAAATCAATTACTTTTCTTGGAACAGTAAAAAAAAATGAAGTTGCGGAGCAATCTACCATATCCTGAAATCTGGAGAGGAGCAAATATTGAAAATCATAGCCAAGATTAGCTTATCTGGGCAGAAACTAACGGAACTGTGAACTGTTCTCTGTGGATTGTAGACAACATGCAAGAATGGATGGGTAATGTAAGCAGAAAGATAGAAACTTTATGAAAGAATCAGGAGGTTATGCTGAAAAGGAAGAACTTTGTAAAAGAAATGAAGAATGCCTTTGATGGATTCACCAGTAGGCTGGACACAGCTGAGGAGAGATTCAGTAAGCTTTAACATATGTCAATAGAAATTTCCCAAGCTAAAACGTAAAGAGACAGACTATCTAAGAACCATAGGATAATCCCCCCCAAAAGTATAAAATGCACACAGTTGGAATTCCATAAGGAAAATAAAGAGAATGGGGCAGAAGATATATTTGAGATAATGATGACTAAAAATGTTCCAAAACGAGTAATAGACACCAAAACTACAGTTCCAAAAGTCTCAGAGAACACCAAGAAGGGTGAATACCAAAAAATCTACATGAAAGCACATCATACTCAAACCGCAAAAAACCAAAGACAAAGAAAATACCTTGAAAGAAACTGGAATGGAGTGGGGTCATCTTACCTATAGAGGAGTAAGTGTAAGAATTCTACAGTCAACTTTTCATCAGGAACCAAGTAAGAAGAGAGTGTAATAACATATTTTAAAGTGTTGAAAGAAAAAAGAAACCCCAACAACCTAGAATTTTATATTAGAAAGGATGTAAACATAGAAATTATCCTTTATAAGTGAAGATGTAAAGATTTTCTCAAACAGAAACTGACAGAATTCATCACTAGCAGGCTACTGTGCAAGAAATGTACACAGAAGTTCTCCATGAAGAAGAAAATGATACAGGTCAGAAGCTCAGGTTTACAGAAAAAAAGAAAAGCATTGTAGAAAGAATAAATGCAAACAAAATAGAATCTTGTATGTTTCTTATTCTTAATTGACTTCATAGATAACTATTGTTCAAAGTAACAGTGGTAATAATGTACTGAATAATTATAGCATATGGGCAAGTGAAATGAGTCACAGTGATGCCATAAGAGATGAAAGAGAGGTATTGGAAATATCCTGTTATAAAGTAACTTGCATTACTTGCGAAACAGTATAGTTTTATTTTATTCTATTTTATGTTAGTACTTTATTTTACTTAGAGAGTGTGTGCATGCAAGCAGGGGAGGGGTATGAGGAGGGGGAGAGACAGAATCTTAAGCAGGCTACGTGCTTAACAAGTGACAATACCAAATGCTGACAAAAATAGCAACAGAAACTGTCATTCATTACTCGTGGGAATGCAGAATGGTACAGCCACTTTGGAAAACAGTTTTGCAGTTTCTTACAAAGCTAAACATAATCTTACCATAATCCAGGAATCGTGCTCCTACATATTTACCCAACTATCTGATAACTTCTGGCTACATAAATACCCTCATGTGAATGTTTATAGCCAAAACATTATTGCTCCAAATTGGAAGCATCCAAGATGTTCTTCTGCTGGTGACTGGATAAACTAACTGTGGTATATCCATACAACGGACTACTCAACCATAAACAGAAATAAACTCTTGAGCCAGGACATGACACAGAAAAACCTTAAATGCATAGTGCTAAGTAGAAGAAGTCAGACTGAACTGTATAATTCTAATTATGACTTGGCATATTGACTAGTGGATAGGCGTGAAGGAGAAGCCATCTGGCTTCACGTTTTTTCCTTTCTGTAGTACTAGAATTGTTCCCTTGTCGGTCCTCCTGTCTCCAGTCTTACCTACATTCCCCCTTGTTCATCTTGGTACTGAAACAGCAGTGACCTTTATGAAACAAAAAAGATGATCGTGACATCTTTGTGTTTATAGTACTTTAATGGCTTCTCATCATGTTAAGCCTAATTTGAAATTTCTTAGTTTGGGTTATCAGCTTTTCAGAATGTGAGTACTTTTCCGGCCCATCTCTCCCAATTCCTCTCACTTCCACTCTTATTTTGCCAGACTCTAGTTCTCCATACATACTATGAATTTTTAAGTTTCCATTGTTTTGTTTTTGTTTTTGTTTAATGAAGCTAAAAAGATAGGAGTAGGATTGGTGGTTCGTGCTGCAAATGAGACATCTATAGGTAGATGTCTGGGCTACAGTCATAGCAACAGCCTATTAAATCTCTGTGTGAAGCAAATGGAGTCTGGGGTACAGGGCATACATGAACAGAGTAACTTGTAAGCTCCCTGTTTCTTTACAAAAGAGGGAGATTATATGAGATATCCCTTTGCTTCTCTGGGATACTTAGTCATTCTGAATCACTTTTATGTCCCAACAAAGTCCAAATGTTTTCAGTTGCCAGTTTCTCATGTGCTCTAGTAAAAACGAAGCATAGAAAAAATTAAGACATTAACACCATATGTATGTCCTCTTTCATAAAAAATGTAAGTTAAAAATACAAATTTTAGGGAGCCTAGGTGGCTCAGTCAGTTGAGCATCTAACTCTTGATTCCAACTTAACTCATGATCTCAGGGTCATGGGATCGACCCCCACGTTGGGCTCCATGCTGAGCATGGAGCCTGCTTAAGATTCTCTCTCTCTCTCTCTCTCTCTCTCTCTCTCTGCCTCTGTCCTTTCTATTATTGCATACATGTACATTGTCTTTTTAAAATAAAAAAATACAAATTTTATACCCAAATCCCTTTATATCCAAATTCCTTGAAAACTTAGAAAAATACTCAATATAGTACAGATAATTCTATTTAAATGTAATGCTTTGAGATAAAATATTATTTTTAATAAAAAACATAATAAATTATAAATTATTAAGTTAAAAATTCAAGTTTGGAAAATCTAGTAATTTAATGCTTAAGCATCACTCATAATTAAAATGAATAATAATTTTCAACTTAAACAAAACTGGTTTGAATTTTTGGGCACAGAATCCATAGCTTTCGGTTTATTAACCCTCAAGATACAAGCCAAAAGACAAAGCCAAATCAGCTGATTATATATTCCAAACTTAATTCCTCTTATTTCTGTTTTCAGTTTAAATTCAGGAAGAGTTTATTGTTATTGAATCATACAAGTTAATTTTTTTATTTCGAACATCTCTTTTGTTGTTGTTTTACATCCTTTATAAGCATTCCCTAACCTCTACTCCCTATCAAACATGCTAGGAATTATAAGTCATGATTCTGCCATTTTCCCATTCTCATTTGTCATCCTAAACCCAGTTATCAGTATCAAATTAACCTTTACCTTCCTACCTTTTAGGACTTGGGATGCACTGAAGCCAGACTCCCAGGCTAGGTTTTCAGAGACAAGTGTTTGCCTCATAATTCTTAGAGACTATACCATTTATCCTTAAGAAATTCCTCGTGAGGAGAACTGACATCTATTCTCTAACTCTTTCTCAGAGTGATAATTTTGTCAGAATGCAGGACAGGTCAAAATTTCAGGCTTAACCATAATAATTTAAAAGCAATTTCTAGACCCCCATCTGGAACTAATTTATGTCTCATTTTAATTTGTGGTGTTATAAAGCATTCACTTTTATATTGCGTTAATTTTAAATTTCCATTAAATTACTCAATTTCTATGTTTTTATGTGGCTTAAGGGTTTTTTATGTCCAATGATTTTGACCTTCACAGGGAGTAGAGCAAGGCAGGTGGGGGCAGGGCGGGGAGGGGATGGGGTAGGAGACAGACTGCTTCAGAAACTACAGCTATATGGACAAATTTTTGTCCCTTGGCTTAATCTGTTAACTATTTTATAGTTTAGCTAGAAATGTTGAGGAGATGAAGTGGGGAGAACATAGGAAGCAAAAAAGGACATCATGAGATTAAGCTAAACATAGAGTTTTGTGCTAAGTCCTCTTTTCCTACTGTAAACTACCTATATGGGACATCTTAACCATGCCCATTGCATTTACTAATCACTAGAAAGTGTCACTATGGCAATGATCACTCCCTCCAGCTTCAGGAGTATGAAGACGGTTTTCTATGTGATAGCGTCAAGCAGTACTTGGGACGTGATAGATATTTGACAAACATGTTGAATGTATGATAGATGAATGGAAGGATAGAGGATAGATGGATGGATGCATGGATGGATGGATGGATGGATGGATGGATGGATGGAACATTTCTATCTGGAAGTTCTCATTGTGTCTCATGTTCAACATGTTTAAGCCTAACCTCACTTGCTCTTACATCATTTCCTCATTATCTTCTGTCTCAAAGAATAATGCTACCCCAGACTTTTATTTCATATGGACTGACTTCTCTACCTCACTCTCTATAGCTAATCAATGAACAATTTCTATAGGTAACCAGTTCATACTGAGCCATACCCCTACTCAAATTGCTGTGTGTTCATAGACTTCAGAGTGAAATCTAAACTCCTCAAGGTGACATATAAGCATCTTCCTAGTCTGGTTTCTGAAAAAGCTCACAAGTACCTTCCACATAGCTCCACCCTCAACACCACTCAACCTACCCTGAACCACATGTGATTCCTAACTAAACCAGGCTCTCCCATGAAAGAAGCCTTTGAAGATGATGCTCTTTGCTTGGAATGCTCTGCCTAAATTAGTGAGCTTCAACTCATCCAAGACCCAGCTCAAAATTTAGCTCTAATATAGAGTCATTTCTAATATCTTGCTTAGGGAATCTTCTCTGTCTTGCTTTCTTTGGTGGCTAGCACAGTGCTCAATGAATATTGATCAAATGGATGTGTGTAGAACCCATAGGGGAGTAGGCAGAACAGAAACATTTAATGAGAGAGCCAATGAGAGAGCACTTGAAAATTATTAAATTTAGGTATCAATATTTCTGTTCTGAATGTTGTGTGTACAACTTTGCTCTGAGCCCCTCTCCTTAAGGTCTGGCATTTTAAGTCACAGTTTGCTGGAGTTTATTGATAACTCCTTTCTAGTTCAGCTCCTCAGTTTCATTTAAAATTTTTTTAAAATATTTATTTATTTATTTATTTAGAGAGACAGAGCATGAGCAAGGGAGGGGTAGAGAGAGAAGGAGACACAGAATCTGAAGCAGGCTCCAAGCTCTGAGTTATAAGCACAGAGCCCGACGTGGGGCTCGGACCCACGAACTGTGAGACAATGACCTGAGCCGAAGTTGGATGCTTAACCGACCAAGCCACCCAGGCACCCCAAGCTCCTCAGTTTCAAAGCATGCCTTCCCACTACAGGCCCTGAGATTCAAAACTGGCGCATTCTTGGTCTCAGCTGCCACTGACAGTTGTTAGTCCCTCACCTGCCGTGACCTACTAGACCAGGCCTCAGTGCCAAGATCTCCATAGTTCACTTTGATTTCAGGCAAAATGGCCCATGTTTCTTAGACGAGGTTAGAATAATCACAGAAAAGAGAGGACTATTAGAAATAAGAACATGAACTTGGGGGTTGGTGGTTTAGGAAAGACCCAGGAATAAAGTGTGAAGGAACAGAAGTGTTGGACCCAGGAGGTGGGGGAATAGGGAAATTTGATTCAGAGTTTTGATTGACAGGAGGCTAATAGAGGTCTAGGTGACAGAGCAAAGAAAGTGAAACTGAACTTCCTCTTATATTTTAGGTAAACCTTCTGGTTGGCTGTCTCTAAGATGGAACAGATGTAGTTATAGGATTGATGCTTTATACATACCACCCTGATGTTGTCTATTACATTTTCTCTTCCATAAAACACAAGTGTTTCCCGCCCCCACCCCGATCTTTTTTATTTTTCCTGAAAGATGCAAAGACCCAAACTCTCATCTCCTAAAGAATAGAAACTGTATCTTATTTTTTTGCCATTTTGCCTAAAATGGTTTCTGACATTCTGTTTTTTGTTGCTGAAAGAATGAACTTGCTAATGACTGAGGAAACTAGTGAGGAAACAGTTGCTTATCACATTCCACTTTATGTCTATATCATTATCTACTTGTTTTCCTCCTTTGCTGCATCCTTAAAGACCTTCTCAAGAGAAAAACAAAAATCTTATTTATATAAGAGTTTCCTTCTTGAAATTCATATTCTTTCTCCATGTTGCCATGGTTTCTGGTCATGGATGTTCCCTCCACTAAGGATGAAGAAATCCAGTCATGAGCAAAAAGTGTACTTTTCAAAGCATGCCTCTTCATAAAAAGTATGCTCATCTGGAAAATACTATCAGCCATTCAGAATTATATCATATCCATTGAAATATTAAAATATAGTGGTATGTATTGAATATTGGGGGAAAATGAGTTTTAAAGTATACAAACCTGGGCTCAATCTCAGATCTGTCACTTCACTGCTTTGTAAAATAGACAAGTTTATTTACTTTTCAGTTCAGATTTCTTAATGTAAAATAGGACCATTCATTCCTACTTTTAAGAGTGTTTTGAGAAATAAATAAGCTCGTAGTCAGTATTCAATACAAACTTCAGTACAAACTCCCCTTCTGATATTTAGCATTCCAGAATTCCCATTCATGTTTGAATTTAGAACATAACTAAAGCCTAAAGACATTTTTAAAACTGTTTTCATGTTTATTTATTTTTGAGAGAGAGAGGCAGAGACAGGAGAGACAGAACATGAGTGGGGGAGGGGCAGAGTGAGGGAGACACAGAATGTGAAGTAGGCTCCGAGGCTCTGGGCTGTCAGCACAGAGCCCGACGTGGGGCTCGAACCCACAAACTGTGAGATCATGACCTGAGCTGAAGTTGGATGCTTAACCAACTGAGCCACCCAGGCACTCCAAGCCTAAAGATATTTTTGAAGAGTATATACATTTTTAATCCAAGAGCTAATATCACTAATACAGTAGAACCTTGGATTGCGAGTAACTTGTTTTGCGAGTGTTATGAAAGATGAGCAAGCATTTCTATTAAGTTTTAACTTGATAAAGGAGCGATGCCTTGAGTCGTATGTGACACCAAACATCACATGATCACAACTGAGCCATTGTTCTTTTCTCTGTCTTTCGCTATGGGATGGTGGGTGATCATCTCCCATGTTTGGACGCTCCGTCTCAGGCCACGGTGTTTGGCAGAAATCAGTAATTTTTCAGAACATTGGAAGGTACCCACAACTGGCACTAGTGTATTTTTTGTCACTTCAAAGCACCTATGGACAGTCCATTACTTTTCCATACAAGAGTAACCTTAGGAATGCTTCGCTTTATTGTAGGCCGGGCTGCCTACAGATATAGACCTTTTCCTCTGTGGTCTTATTGCCAGTTACATTAAATACAGTATATGACAAGAGTTCATTCATACTGTACTGTAGTCAACATCTGTTAGTGATAGTGAAGGTCATCCTACACAGTAACCCTCCTCTCTCTGGTCTCCCTCATACCAGCCACGAAGGTTTTCAAAGGTAAGTGTAGGTTAATTTGCTTACTTTATATTTTGTATTTTCTTTGTTATTTTGTATTATAGCATAGTATTGTAATCATTTTTATATGAATACTTTTGGGTTGTGGAACAAATCACCTGAGTTTCCGTTACTTCTTATGGGGAAATTCGCTTTGATATGCAAGTGCTTTGGATTACAAGCATGTTTCTGGAGCAAATTGTGCTTGCAAACCAAGGTTTTACTGTATATGGATTCTTGGCTCCACAAATTTGGTGGATCTTGCCCTTTTCAGTCCATCAAGTTTGCAATGGACTCCTGAACTAGACATTGGACCAGTGAAATGGTGGTAGATAGTCAATGGAAATTCCTTCAAGGGACTTGTTTTTTAAATAATAAAGACACCCTAGAGTACAGACCTAAGTACAACGGTAATATGGGAGTCAAATAATTTACCCAGGTTTTAATTGTTTTCTCGTTTATATCTCAAATATTTATTGAGCACATGTCACATATCAGGCAGTGTGCCAGCCACCAGAGATGAAGATGAATAAGGCTACAATCTCAGAATCTGTAAGACATACAGGAATATAACTTCATATTTATAAGGCAGTTGCACGCTGCCTAAGTTGTTCTATAGTTGTCCTATAATAGAGAAGAAACAAATGACAATTTCATGTCATACAAGGAGTGATTAATGGTTGGGGAAGGCCAGGGAAGACTTTAAAGGAGGTGGTCCTTCACTAGTTACCACAGACCGAAATGCGGTGAATAGTAACACTATCTATGAGTCTGCAGCTTTCTAAATTCATCTGTCTTTGCCCCTTTCTTTGATCTACCAAAGTAGTTCTATCTCCTACTTAATATGCTGACTCGTTTTTAGCATATTTGGACTTTCAGGGGTGCCAGGTTAAAAAGGAAATGAGCCTGACAGTATTTATGGAGCGCCCAAAAGAAGCTATGGTCTTGCCTTGTATTTAAAATAGTAGCAATAGATCCTAAAAGACACCTTAAAGAAACATAAAGTCAACTACATTGAAATGATGAAGCAAAACTGCATCATGAGGATGATTACAATGTCTTATGTACGGTTTTATCCACCATGGATTACAGCATGAATAGTGTTTAGTGCTCCACATGGAGGCAATAAAAGAAGCTCATGAATGTTCAGAAGCTTATGTCTAGAAAGTCATTTTTTTCCTAGAGACACTTCAGGCTTTATTTATTTATTTTTTTTTTTAATTTTTTTTTTCAACGTTTATTTATTTTTGGGACAGAGAGAGACAGAGCATGAACGGGGGAGGGGCAGAGAGAGAGGGAGACACAGAATCGGAAACAGGCTCCAGGCTCCGAGCCATCAGCCCAGAGCCCGACGCGGGGCTCGAACTCCCGGACCGCGAGATCGTGACCTGGCTGAAGTCGGACGCTTAACCGACTGCGCCACCCAGGCGCCCCTTCAGGCTTTATTTTTGCCAGAGATTTGATTTTAATCTTTTGTAATGAAGTAGCGTAATCAAAGGACCCTATATCGAGGCTCCTGGGTGCCTCAGTTGGCTAAGCATCCGGACTCTTGATTTCAGCTCTAGCCATGATCTCACAGTTGGTGGGATTGAGCCCTGCCTCCGGCTCTGAGCTGGCAGTGTGGAGCCTGCTTGGGATTTTCTCTCTCTCCCTCTCCCTCTCTGTCACTGCCCCTTCCCAGCTCACATGCCCTCTCTCTCTCTCTAAATAAACATTTTTAAGAAGTACCCTATATGTAAAGTATATGCAATTTTCACTCCCAAAATTTTCAAATTAAGAGCTTAATAACAGGAGAGGAGTATATTACCAGGAATTGTAGGCCGTTTGATGACAAATTTCTCACCTGTAAAAAAAGAAGATTCTATTAAATGAGTCAGGGTGAGTCACTGAAAGAATGTGGATGGGGCGCCTGGGTGGCTCAGTCAGTTGAGTGACCGACTTCAGCTCAGGTCATGATCTCACGGTTTGTGAGTTTGAGCCCCGCGTCTGGCTGTGTGCTGACAGCTCGGAGCCTGGAACCTGCTTCGGATTCTGTGTCTCCCTCTCTCTCTGCCCCTCCCCGACTCACGCTCTGTCTCTCTCTGTCTCAGAAATAAATAGACATTAAAAAAAAAAAAAGAAAGAATGTGGTTCCTGGGATCAGACCAGGGTGCACACATATTTGAGGAAGAAATGTAAATTATCTGAGCTTCATTTTCTTTGTTATTGCACACAGATACATATACATAGGCCTAAGTATATACATATACATATATTCGGTGCTATAGGACAATGAAGGGTAAAGACACACATTTGTCCCTGGAATAACGCAGGGGTTAGTGACATTAACCCCCCCCCCCGTGCAGTTGAGAGTCCGTAAACTTAACTCCCCCAAAACTTAACTACTAATAGTCTACTAATAGTCTACTGTTGAGCAGAAGCCTTACCAATACCATTAATAGTCAATTAACACATATTTTGTGTGTTATATATCATGTATTGTATTCTTACAATAAAGTAACTAAAGAAAAAATGTTATTGGAAAAATCATGAGGCAAAGAAAATAAATGTATGGTACTGTACTGTATTTATTGAAAAACTGTGCACGTAAGTGGACCCACACAGTTCAAACCTGTGTTGTTCAAGGGTCAACTATGTATGTAAAGATATGGCATAACACCCGACCTAATAGTGCATTCTCAATAGATGAACATGGATAGTGATACTAACAATACTGCATTATTTTTAAATGCTTTCCCATCATAATGTTTATGATATTGCTTAAGCACATCAGTGTTTAATGAAGTGAGAAAAACAATTCCCAAGTTGTATTAAACTCTCTCACCCTTGTATTGTTCATTATTTTTCACATACATCATTGATTGTGACATTCATAAAATTCAAACTGAAAGCAATTTACTGTTGATTTGGCCACCCGTGTTGGCTTAGGAATACACACCATTGCCTCTTGTTTTCTGCTGGCCAAGTAAAGATTCTGTAAATTCTGTACTGAAGTAGAAAGGGGGAGAAGACGGGGAGAGAGCTACTCTATCTCCCAGCTGCAGCATAGTTTTGAGAAGTTTCACATTTAGAATGCTGTGAAAGTTTATTATAATGTTTCCATGTGGTTTTCAAGGTTTAAGAATTCTATGAAACATTGAAAAATTTTGTTGTAAAAAAAGAGAAAATTTGAATAACAAGTTGTGAACATACTTACAACCGATAGTGGACTATGACTGTGTGTATTGTCCACATTTGCCTTCTTTTCCTGTAACAAAAATAGTTGTTTATTTTTCACAGAATAATTGACACTCTGTGACATAATTGTTCTGAATTTAGCATACTCTTATGGAAGGTCATTAAAGACTAGTTCATTGCCTTACAACTTAAAAGTAACTATATATGGGGTACCTGGGTGGCTCAGTCAGTTAAGCATCCATCAGACTCTTGATTTTGGCTCAGGTCATGATCCCAGGGTCGTGGGATCAAGCCCCACATCAAGCTCTGTGCTGAGAGCTGCAGCCTGCTTGGGATTTTCTCTCTCCCTCTGCCTCTCTCTGCCCCTTCCCCACTTATTCTCTCTCTCTCTCTCTCTCTCTGTCTCTCTCTCTCTCTCTCTGTCTCTCTCTTTCTGAAAATAAATAAACTTAAAAAAAAAGTAACTGTGTATTTTTATGAAGGTCCTGCAGGTTACAGAATGAAAACCATACACATCACTTAATATATATTCATAATAACTTTTCATTATGATATGAATGTAGTAGATAACAAGCACAATCTTTGAGTCTGCCTTAAATCAATGGTTTTCACTGGGTGTGTTATCAGGATTATAGATAAAATCCAAAAGGAATTCAGGTGATGAAGTTCTTTGAAGTACTTAATTGAACCACAGATTCTTTACCTGTCTTAAAAAAATATCTGAACTGGCCATTTGAAACATGTGTAGCAGGCTTTTTCCAGAACAATCAGTCGACCACAATTCCATAAGCTTATTTTAATTTTCCCATGATAAATGCTTATTGTTGCGTGCTGCTGAGTTTTGAGATAGATTTGTTCAGCAGCAATAACTAATAGAAAGAAAGGAAAGGTTTCACAAAGGAGGTTATATTTGAATTAGATTTTGAAGGATGATTAGGATTTTATTAGTTGGATAGGGACCTTTGAGGCAGAGGTAACAACATGATTAGATGCGTTAGGAGTTGAATGTGCGTGATATTAAGTAGTACAGTCAGTCTGCCGGGCTGACGTAAGCTTAAGGAGTGCTACTGAAAGTAATTGAAATTCAGGTTGCACAGGTCTGTGGGGATCAGAGGAAGGAAAGGAATCAACTCTGACCCACAAGGTGGCTAGCCATCTGTTACAGATGAGAAAGCCGAAGTTTGGAGAGGACAGGTAACTGGAAACTACTTTAACTGATAGAGCATTCAGTACACATCAGTGAAAAGACATGGATGTTCCCTTCAGACAAAAGGACTAGATTTTTACAGTAAGGATGCTTCTTTAAAGGACCTATAGAGAAGAACAATAATCACAAATATTTAGGCGGTCATATATGCTTAAGTAGCCACGGAACAATTGTATTATATACATTGTTAATCAGGTTATTTCATAAACGATATAAGTGAAAAATAATGACGTAACAAGAATTTTTTTTAAGAATTTGGGCCTAGGGGCACCTAGGTGGCTCAGTGGGTTGAATGTCCAACTTCAGCTCAGGTCATGATCTCTCCGTTTGTGAGTTCAAGCCCCGCCTGAGGTTCTCTGCTGTTAGCATAGAGCCCACTTTAGATCCTCTGTCCCCATCTCTCTCTTCCCCTCCCTGGCTCATGCTCTTTCTCTCTCTCTCAAAAATGAAAATAAACATTAAAAAAAGTAAATGTAAGTAAAAAGTAACAATTGAAAGCTCTATTGGAATCTCTAGAGTATATTTTTAAATGTCTTTAAGAGCAAAAGAATATCATGTGTGTTAGTTTTCATTTACCTCAAAAGTTCATTTCTGGGACGCCTGCATGGCTTAGTCCGATAAGTATCCGACTTTGGCTCAGGTCATGATCTCATGATCACACAGTTCACCATTACAGTTCATGGGTTGGAGCCCCACATAGGGCTCTGTGCTAACAGGTCAGAGCCTGGAGCCTGCTTCTGATTCTGTGTCTCCCTCTCTCTTTGCCCCTCCCCTGCTCACGCTCTGTCTGTCAAAAATAAATAAATGTTAAAAAAAAAAAAAGTTCATTTCCAAAAGTTGATCTACTGTACGGATCATATCCATTGAATTTTCATTTTAAAATATTATTCTGATCACGAAAGTTGGTACTTTCAATGTCCTCCTCATCTTGATGATGACATCAGAAATTATTTTGAATAACTAGCCCAGAGTTGTTAATCTATTTTGAAATGACATAACTATTTTAATGTAGAAATAATGCCTTTTAGCATTTGCTTATAAATGAAATATTATCATTGGATTAAATTCTACTTCGTGAATTTTCCATTTTGTTAAAACCAACTTTCATAGGTAATCGTGAAATGCAATTCCAGTAATATAAAAAATAAACCACATAAAATGAAGAATTATTCATGTTGGTTATAAATTAGGCAAAATGTTCTTCTCTAGATCGACTTTGAGACATGTTCACCTATTCAGTGGAAAGGTAGGTTTTCAAGGCAATGGGAAGAAAATAAGATATTTCAGAATGCAGAAACTTAACTGCAACCAATCTTAAAACTTCAGGGAAAACAAGATCTTATAACAGATTGCCAGTGGAAATAAAGTTTAGCAAAACCACCCTTTTGCATCAAAAGAAAACCTTTGCTCAGGATACTTGGGATAAAGAGGACCAGGTATTCAAAAGAAAAGTAAATCAATTTTGTATTAACCATTTGAGTAAACTCCAGAAGTATAATTTGTAGAAGGATCATGGAATAGCCATTAGAAGGCATTCAGATTATATGTTAATATCACCTTTCAAGAAAAAGTCGTAGAAAGATGGCATGGTTCTGTTGTGGATTCTCTTGGATTGTTTTTTCTGCTTATTCTCTCAATGCCTGGTTATTGTTTAACTGTTAAGAAGAGTGAGGGGCGCCTGGGTGGCGCAGTCGGTTAAGCGTCCGACTTCAGCCAGGTCACGATCTCGCGGTCCGTGAATTCGAGCCCCGCGTCGGGCTCTGGGCTGATGGCTCAGAGCCTGGAGCCTGTTTCCGGTTCTGTGTCTCCCTCTCTCTCTGCCCCTCCCCCGTTCATGCTCTGTCTCTCTCTGTCCCAAAAATAAATAAACGTTGGAAAAAAAAAAAAAAAAAAAGAAGAGTGAGCTGTGACCTGAAGTGATCAATCTTTCTCATCTATTTAAGAAGTATTTTATAGTCTACTGTGTGCCAGACACTGTTCCAGATACTAGAGAACAGTGATAAATCAAACAAATGTAATGCCCTTATGAATATACATTCTAAAGAAGGAATCAAGTAAAATAATAATAATAATGATAATAATAATAAAATAATGATAATAGTAAAATAGCATTTCAGTTGTTTTTATCATCACTATTATTATTATTAGTGGTGGGGATATTAACAATAGTAATAGTAGATTTATGGAATGTCTGACTGGGACAGTGGCAAGAAATGACCTCATCTCCTATTCCACTCACTGTTGCCATTCTGATTTAGCCACACCAGTGGGTCAGCTTGTTGTTCCCTGACCATATCATGCATGCCTTCCTGCTTTAGGGCCTTTGCACTGGCTTCTCCCTCTCCTTCAAACACTCTACCCCCAGAAATCTTCTCTCATCTGTTTCTTACACCACCTCCTCAATGAGGATTATCTTGGTCACCCTATCTTAAATAATAACTCTTACATCTTCCTACCCCAATGCCAATACCCTTACCTTGTTCTACTTCCTTTCCCATAGCACTTACTACCTCTAATGTATTATGTAACGTATTTATTATTTTTATTTTTTATCTGTCTCCTCCTGGTAGAGTATAAGCTCTGTAAAGTCAGAGATCTTTGAATTGCTTATTGGATTATTCCAAACACCTGAAACAGAACCTGATACAGAGTAGGCACTCAGTAAGTATTTATTCAGTGAGATGAGGTCAAGAAGAATTTGAGGAAAAAATGTGGCATGAGATGGCTTAAGTTTTAGCAGAAACATTGGCTGCTGCATAGAGAGTAGTTTAAAGGAATTCTAGGGATATGGCTGAAGGAGGGACACCCCAAGGAAACAATTGCATTATCGTTAACAGGTGAAAGCACGTGATGAGAGAGTGGTAGTGATGGAGGAGGTGAGACCTGCAAGGTATGTCCCACGTAAAAGTTATATTCCCTAATAATATTCTAATCAAATTTGTGGGTAAATAATACTGAAGATTGATGGTTACATCAGTAGGTGGTGAATGTTATTTAAGCACCTCAAACAACAAAGTAAGTAATCAAGACTTTAACAGCTATCACTTCCACGTATACAACATTATTTTCGTTCTTTAGACTGACAATTTGAAATTAAAATATTTTTTAAAACTTAAAAATACAGACAGTGCATTTGTCTTTTCCATGAATAATCTGTGTAAGAGAGATAAAAACACGTCTTCCAAGAATAAACATAAGGCATGTCAGTTTTTCAGTATGGTTTTGCTGGGGTTTTTTGCTGTATTTGAAATAGACTAAATTTTGTTTAAAAAAACATATGATCCTATTGTCAAAATAGCCATCAAATAATAATGTTCATCTCTTAAAAAGAATATTAGAAATATTTAGATTGACATCAGTGATTAAGCCTAGCAACACTGCCCCATTGGAAAGTACCTTCCTGAAACGGAGCCAATAACCCAGCAGCCAACAGGAGCAGCTTCTCAAAAACAAACATGACATCTCAAAGGTCACCAGAATCCTCTTTGTATTCATAGAACAGCTTCCTTAGAATCCAACCCCAGAGCTAATTTATTCTAATATGAGAAAAAATTCTAACAGGCTCATTCATGTGGCTCATCAGTCTTTGGAATGATAAAAGTCACAAAGGAGACATACAGATGGGTTGGTTATGGGAGGTGGTCTCAGTGACCATGGCAAAAAGAGAAAGCCATTGTTTTTGAAGGAGGAAAAAAGGTGTGTGTATGTGTGTATGAATACATATATTCAAAAGCTAAAACCATTTAAGCCCTAGCACTCTTGAGCTGTGCTGCCTTGACCATTCTTCGGCTTCTCAAAGAATTGCTGTGTAACTGCACAGGGCACTAATCCAGGTTGTTAACTAAGATCCAGACATTTTCAAATGATTCAGTTATGTTCAATATACTCGGTTTTGAAAGGCAATGGAAAGCCTAATGCATTGTAGAAAGATTTCGTTGAGAAGTAATTAAAGTTTAAATGGCCTCAGAATTAGGGAAGTTCAAACTTCAGCTGTGTGAAACTTTATTAATTTTAATACCTCATTGCTTCAGGATGTCAGATGAATGAATTTTTCTGGTCCAAACCTTTCGAGTTAAAACTACGTAACTCTAACAAATGGTAAAACTCAATAGTACAGGCAGTTATGTTTACTAATGTGCTAATCTAAAAACAGAAAAATAATTGGCTACTGCTTACTGCTTCTTACATGCAAAAAAATGCATCCTCAAGAGAGTGAACAGTGACAGACTCTGAAAATTGCAGATGAACCCACAAGTACACTTACTGTGGGAAGTATTATAGGGTCAGTGGCCTTGCTACTTTAGGCACTGCAAATATTTTGGCTTAAATTCAGACTCACACTCTGTAATTAGAAAAAACATTGTACTTTCAGGCTCCAGCCAAGCCACATATGTTTGTGTTCTGTTTTGAGGTTCTCATTGCAAATTGCACTGTGATCTTTCACATAAGGCACTATGGTAGGGATGACAGACTTCTGTTGATCCTAACAGTGGCAACAGACAAAGGACAGACTGATGGCAATACCAGCTGACTAGTTGTATTTCTTCAAGGAGTAGCTTTGGGTTACTACATACAGGGCATTTCAGTAAAAATAAAAATACTCTCATAATAGATTTTTTTTTTACTATAAAATATGATAGACATTGATTCTTTTGTTAGGATCAGTGAGATTCCCGGGAAGACCACTAAAGGTCTTCAGAGGGCTCATGAGGCTGCTGAAATTATCTGCAAAATGTATGTATATACATTTTACCGGGGAAAAGATTCCAAGCTTTCGTTCCATTTTCAAAGTGTCTGTGACACCCCTTTCCAAAAAAAAAAAAAAAAATGTTTTTAAGAAGATTAAAAGCCGCTGCTTTCGCTACACCTATAGGAAAATGTTGAGCATGTGTCCCATCAGGTTTTAAGGACAATAGAGCCTCCTCCAATTTTTCCACTTCTCCTTCTGTCATGGGCTTCCAGTCAAGTATTATCTAAATGGCCCAGGCCTCATATTTAGTTTAGAACAATAGATAAATCACAGGCTTTGGAAGTTGACTGCTTAGACTCAAATCCTGACTTGGCCACTAACTAGCTCAGTGAGCTCAGTTAAATTTGTTAAGTTTTCAGAGCCTCAGTTTCCTTATTTGAAAAATGGGAATAATCACAGTATCTGACTCATAGGGAGGAGGTAAGGGTTGAGAAGATCATGTAAGTGAAGTGTTAGCCCAGTTCCATACCCTAACTCTGACTGTATTATTTCATCAGTGTTGCCTTTGATGAGCTTTAATGAGTACTAATAAAATCCTTAATTTTGAAAATCTGTTTTTTTAATAATACCAATTACCAGCTAATGATCTTTTCATTGCAGTTAAAAATCATGTTTTCAACTCACCTTTGTCAATTGTTAGCAATATTCAAAACTTCAGATGCCTGTATTGTGACACTTTACGTCCAAATTCATTGTTCTGCTAAAAATTTTATATATGGGCATGTTCAAATTGTGATGTCTTTTCTTTGTTTGTTTGTTTTTATCCTATAACTAAGAGAACAAATCTAGCCTGTTGATTAATGCGCCATTAAAACATTATACCAGTTTTTAGGCCACAATATGAAATAGAAAAAGCATCTGAATAAACATAAATGAATGGATTGGGTTTATATGCCAAGAACTATAAAGCACATATAGTTGTCTGGGCTATTTCTCTTTCCATACAAGGATAAGAACTATAAGGAAATTAACAAATTTGTTTGAAATGTTGCTCTTTTCTTCCACAGCTCTTGTAGTGAGATTCCTGACCAAGCGCTTCATCTGGGAATATGATCCCACTCTTGGTAAGTCAAATTTTGTTTCCTCTTCCTTTCCACTCAAAGTTTATGACCCAAAAGAGACAATAACATTTTCTGTTGCAACCTTTTGAAGCACCTACCAGGTGTTTGGGAAGTGCCTTATCAAATCATGCAAAGAAGTCTTTAAAGAAGCTAGCCGTGTGTCTCGTGCTCTCCGTGCTTAGAACCATGCAGGATTTTCATGCCTACATGAAGAAATCAGGTCAAACTGGGGACAAGAAGGGAGTGGGTACCACATGATGTCCATCTGTTGGAAATGTAGCATTGTTTTAATGGGAGAAGGATGCCACAGTGCACAGGCTAATCTGGTGTGGAAGAGAATGGCATGCTGAGGAAGCATTACAATAAAAGAAGCCTTCTGAATGCTGATTCTGGGAAAACATAAAAGTAAACCATATTTCTCTCCAGTGAATCTGATCAAAGCCTATTTAAAAAAGAAAAAAGAAGGGGCGCCTGGGTGGCGCAGTCGGTTAAGCGTCCGACTTCAGCCAGGTCACGATCTCGCGGTCCGTGAGTTCGAGCCCCGCGTCGGGCTCTGGGCTGATGGCTCGGAGCCTGGAGCCTGTTTCCGATTCTGTGTCTCCCTCTCTCTCTGCCCCTCCCCCGTTCATGCTCTGTCTCTCTCTGTCCCAAAAATAAATAAACATTGAAAAAAAAATTAAAAAAGAAAAAAGTGGTAGCAAAACTGGTATCTGTGGATGTTGAAAGTAGCCATAATATTGATGTATGAACCATTCATGGTGTTTTTTAAATTGTCCAAAACATATCAGATACCTATTCAGTTACCATCTTCAAAATAATGCTGACAATCCATGGGTTCTAATTTAAGCTTCAGATTTTATTCTGCGTGAATCCTTTGAGTTTTGTTTCTGATGCTTCAAGGAGCCCAGCTGGTATTGTAAAAGTTGTTACTTTGATCCAGAGACAGGAGAGACGTACATCCATTGTTTGGTTACCAGGCATAGTGTCCAGGTTGAGCTGGCCTCACTCAGAATAGTGAAACGGGCAAAGAATATTCCTCTTTTGAAAGTTTCATTTTGTTTTGTTTTGGTTATCACTCCAAGCTGACATATGTTCAATTTAATTTTTTAATGTTCATTTATTTATGAGAGACAGAGAAAGAGCACAAGTGGGGGAGGGGCAGAGAGAGGGAAACAGAATCCGAAGCAGGCTCCAGGCTCTGAGTTGTCAGCACAGAGCCCGATGCGGGGCTCGAACCCACGAACCATTAAGATCATGACCTGAGCGGAAGTCGGCCGCGTAGCCAACTGAGCCACCCAGGCGCCCCTACATACATATGTTCAAGTTAAAAGGCAGCCTTCTTGGGGCACCTGGGTGGTTCAGTTGGTAGGGCATCCAACTCTTGATCTCAGGGTTGTGGGTTTGAGCCCCACATTGGGCTTCCCTTTGTGCCTCCTTTCATTGATTTTATTCATTCATTCAACAAATAAGTATTAAATGCCTCCTATGTCATATATATTATATACGACATATATATATAATGCCATATATATTATTCTAGGTGGTGAAGATAAACCAATAGGCAGAAAGAGAAAGCCTGTGGCTTTTTCTGAGCTAACAGTCTAGTAAAGACAGAAGAGTCAATAAACAAATAAACAATGAATAGTGATAAGTACTATGAAGGAAGACTGGACTGAGAAGGAATACAGAGTGATCTTATAGTTTACTTATTTTTTAACTTTTTAATCTATCTGGAACTTATTTTAGTGAGAAGTACACACTGAAGATCCAACAATCTTTCCAAATAGTTGACAAACTTTCCTACTATTGTTTACTAAATGGTCCCCACCTTTCCCCACTACTTTCAAAGCTGTTTTTGTTTGTTTTTTTTTTAATACACTGGATTATTTACACTAGGCTGCAGTTCTAGATTTGCTTTTCATGTCTATCTCCAGTACCGCACTCTTGATAACTGTATGCTTTTAGCACATTGTGACACACAGGAGGGAAAATCTTCTCTCTTTAACTTTCTACAAAATTATCTTGGCCAGTATTTCTAGTTTATTCTTCCAGGCCAATTTTAAAAACTCTGTCATAACATGACATGATTTTGATTAGAATTGCATTAAAACTATAAATTACTTTGAGAAGAGTCACCTCCTTATGGGATTCAGGGTTTTGTTTTGTTTTTTTTTTTTTAAATCTAATAGTATGCCTCTACATTTGTTAATCTTTACTTCTCTGTTTTTGCTATTAAATAGTTTTTAAACATCAATAATTTTTAAAATGTTTTGGATATAGCCACAATCTAATCTTAAGATGATGTATTTGGATCAAGAATACACTTGGTTTTAAAATAACAAACAACTGTGTATTGTTTGTTCCACATAAGTAAATGCTTACTCTTATATTTTTATCACTTATATAATTTCTACAAAGATTGTAGTTCAGAGACTCTTAATGGCTATGGGCGTTCAGTAGAAAAATACTAATCTTATTTACCAATCCCAGTGTATCTCAACAAAAGATGAAACTTATGAAAAATGATCTCATAAATTTTTTTACCTCTCTGAATATGTTCCAGTAACTAATGTTACTATTTTACATTAGTCTTAGGTGAACCATTTTCCCTTTTCTTTTATTCATTCTGAAAAACAACTGCTGTTAATAGAAATCTGCCTGTATCAGTTATTTATAATGCAGACCTCCTTCACTAAGAACAATGAAACTTTATTGAGTGACCTTGTACTGTACTGTTCAGAAAGGATTTCAGCTGCTAAGCAACAAAGCGTTGATCAGACTTCGGGAGTACCAGGCATATGACTCACTCCCAGGTGAGAGTTTTACGAACTCACCCTGGAAACTGATGTGTGTGTGTGTGTGTGTGTGCGCATGTGTGTGTATTTGTGTGCTAGAAGTCCCCAGTGTTCTAGCTAACAGGAGCCCCCCATCTATTTGATTCAAGATGAATCAAGCACGTCCTGGACTTCACTACATGTTGTCATGAGTTTCAAAACCACCACCAAAAAGGGAAAGCTACCATTAAAAAGCAAAGTGGCATATCTGTAAAAACCAGTCTTGAATTCTGAATTCAGAGCCTTCCTCAAAACCATGGGGTATGGGGCGCCTGGGTGGCGCAGTCGGTTAAGCGTCCGACTTCAGCCAGGTCACGATCTCGCGGTCCGTGAGTTCGAGCCCCGCGTCGGGCTCTGGGCTGATGGCTCAGAGCCTGGAGCCTGTTTCCGATTCTGTGTCTCCCTCTCTCTCTGCCCCTCCCCCGTTCATGCTCTGTCTCTCTCTGTCCCAAAAATAAAAAATAAACATTGAAAAAAAAAATTAAAAAAAAAAAAAAAAAAAAAACCATGGGGTATAACACTGTATGTTAATTATATTTCAATAAGAGAAAGAAAGGGAAAAAATGTTTAATAGTGCAATTTTTTCCACCTGTAACAGAATTATTGCCCCATGAGAAGCTGAAGACTATGAACACCATTCCACATATTAACCCAGTTGGAATAATATCTACTGCTCTGAAGTAAATCTATGAAGAATAGATTTGCTAGTACACTAGCAAATGAGTCCCAGACTTTTAGATTTCAGTAGGTTTTGCTTTTTGTTTTTTTAATTGTTTTTAATATTTATTTATTTTTGAAGGAGAAAGAGACAGAGTGTGAGTGGAAGAGGGGCAGAGAGAGAGAGAAAGAGAGAGAGACAGAATCCGAAGCAGACTCCAAGCTCTGAGCTGGCAGCACAGAACCCGACACGGGCTTGAACCCATGAACCGCCAGATCATGACCTGCGCCGAAGGCAGATGCTTAACCGATTGAGCCACCCAGGCACCCCACTTTTTGTTTTTTTAAGGAGAAGGATTTTCATAGGAACTCCAATTAGGGATGTAAGCAAGGCTCAGAGGGTGAGAGAGAACTAAACCCAGATTCTATTTGCACTTGCATTTCATAGAAGCAGCGAATACCTTTAACATCCAATTTTTTTTGGAGGATATAACCTAAGAAATTTAGTTTTCCTGGGGCGCCTGGGTGGCGCAGTCGGTTAAGCGTCCGACTTCAGCCAGGTCACGATCTCGCGGTCCGTGAGTTCGAGCCCCGCGTCAGGCTCTGGGCTGACTGCTCGGAGCCTGGAGCCTGTTTCCGATTCTGTGTCTCCCTCTCTCTCTGCCCCTCCTCCGTTCATGCTCTGTCTCTCTCTGTCCCAAAAATAAAATTAAAAAAAAAAAAAAAGAAATTTAGTTTTCCTTAATTTTTTTTTATTTCACTGTGGGATCAGTGAACTCTTTGTCAGAGACCAGAGCTGGCCTAGGAATAGCATTTGAAAACCAGCACTGCAGCCTGTGAGATTTGGGACTTGCATCATCTGACCAGGAAAAACCCTGATGGTGGTGAGTGTAATATTCTAGTTGTAGAACAACATGGTCCATGTTCTGATTAGATCCCCAGCAAGAACTGAATCCCTACTTCTGAGAGTCGTATTACCCTCTGAGAGTGTTGATCATGCCAGAGAATACGGTAAAGGCTGAGATGGTGTGTATAGGTAGGGGTGTGTGTGTGTGTGTGTGTGTGTGTGTGTGTGTTGGGGGTGTTTGGAGAGGAAGAGAAACTATTCGTCAGCACTTACCGCTACGACTACTGTATTGGAGGCACCCTACTCCATTTGAATGGATTACAGGGCTCTCTGTGTCATTAGTAAAGGCTCAGATGGGAATGAGGGTAGGAATTGGCAGACAGATCCATTGGCACTTTGATTTTGTGATTGGTTCTTCCTTCCTGCACTGCACTACCCTCTGTTTGGAAAGGCTTATCCAAGAGAGAGGCACACCCGGAACAAATTTACTCAACTGGATACTAAGGCAGAGGTGCTTAGCCGACTCATGGAACTATTTAATATCGGCTCAGCAAGGAACTTAAAGATCATCGTTTGACAAATAAGGAAACAAGGCCAGTGAAGTAAATTTATCCAAGATTATGTGGCTAGTTTGTGGTTAGACCAGTAATAGAACTCAAGTCAAATAATGGAACTCAAGTCAGTACAATTTCCATTGTAGCATAAATCAAAACATTACTAACTGCTGTTGTTACTGTGCTGGCTACATGTCCATCTTACTACGTTGAAATTTGCAAAAAGCTAAATTGGCAAAAGGATTAACCATATACGACGTCCCTCTGAGCATCAATTTCTCTTAGCATATATACGACGTCCCTCTGAGCATCAATTTCTCTTAGCATATACAAAATATACTTCGATTTATAAAAATGTTGCTGAATGCAGTTCATATACAATGAAACTCAGATATAATTTTTAATATGCCTAATTTCATCTTGAAACTAATAATTGGTGTTATAGTATATGATATTTTGGTTCATTTAGATATATGCCTTAAATAATCACCCCCCTTCCCTTTAAAAGGGAAAAAAAGACTTGGGGTGCCTGGGTGGCTCAGTTGGTTGAGCTTCTGACTCTTGATTTAGGTTCAGGTCATGCTCCCAGAGTCATAGGATCAAGCCCCAAGTCAGACTCCACACGAGGTGTGGAGCCTGTTTAAGATTCTCTCTGTCCCTTTCCCTCTGCCCCCCTGCTCTCTGCATGCACACACGCACACACACTTTCTCAAAGAAAAAAGAAAAAGGAAGAAAAGAAAAAAAGACTCAAAATTACATTTTAAGTTAATATGAACAAAATGAAAAGTGTGTCCAACCTCCACACAGATACACATTGTCTCTTATGTTTTAAAATGCATAGTGGAGTTTAATTCCAAAAAGTGCTCAGTACATTTTTTAGAATTATATCTTCATTACAGTTAGCACACAGATGTACATTTCGCCTGTGTGGGCTATACTTCCGCTGTTTACGTGAAGATATGTGTTTCTAATAAGAGAAGAGGCTTAAAGAGAGAAGGCTCAAAATGGCATAAAACCAGTATTCAGCTTAGATGAAATCACTGTTGCTCCCCGCTGCTGTGTCTGTGACAGACATTCCCTCATTTCCTGCATTTCATCACTTTCGTTTTAGCTAACAAACAGCCAAAGAATCGCACAGCTCCATACAATTTTCATTATATTTTATTTCCCCCCTACTGTGGCCTTCTGTGGTTGAAACACATATCCTATTTATCATGGAAGCAACAGAGAAAAATGTCCCTGTCTGTCAGGCAACTTATGGTGTAAGGAGATGGAAGAGGGCCCAGAACTCTGTTTTCCAGGCCCTAGGGTGGATGCCAGCCCTTTTAAAAAGGAAGGTAGCACAAAGGCCACCACTGAACAGTAGCAGGAGAGACAGAAAGGACATAGATCCTAGCATGCATGCTGCTGTCTGGGCCTCTCTTCCTCAAGCTGGAGCACTGAAGATGCAAAAGGAAATCATTGAGAGAAGATTCATACATGAGTAGTTGCTGCAAATGGTGTTTTTTTAATTTTTTACTATTTATTTATTTGAGAGAAAGAAAGCAGGGGAGGGGCAGGGAGAGAGGGAGATACAGAATTCAAAGCAAGCTCCGGACTGAGCTGTCACCACAGAGCCCACCAGAGGCTTGAACTCGCAAACCTCGAGATTGTGACCTGAGCCAAAGACTGCCGCTTAACCCACTGAGCCACCCACATGCTCCTGTAAATGGTATTTTAGAGCAGTAAATTACACAAAAGAATAACCTCCCATTTAACATAAAGAGTAGGGGGATGAAATGTTCTAGAATTGAGAACCATTGTCCATACCATGTATGGATTACCTATTCTAAGAGAATAATAATGCTGCAAAATATGCTTATTAAAATATATTAAGTATAACCTCACTTTTTTTTGAGAGAGAGGGAGAGAGCGCACGCACTTGAGCAGGGGAGGGGCAGAGAGAGAGAATCTTAAACAGGCTCCACACTCAACACTCAGGGCTCGATCTCACAGCCATGAGATTATGACCTGAGCTGAAATCAAGACTCTGATGCTCAACAGACACCCAGGCACCCCAAACATAACCTCACTTTAAAATTTTACTATTCAGGGGCGCCTGGGTGGCTCAGTCTGTTAAGCATCTGACTTCGGCTCAGCTCATGATCTCACGGTTCTTGAGTTTGAGCCCCGCAAAAGGCTCTGTGCTGACAGCTCAGAGCCTGGAACCTGCTTCAGATCCTGTGTCTCCCTCTGTCTCTGCCCTTCCCCTGCTTACACTCTGTCTCTCTTTCAAAAATAAATAAATATTTTTTTTAATTTTTTTTTCAACGTTTATTTTTGGGACAGAGAGAGACAGAGCATGAACGGGGGAGGGGCAGAGAAAGAGAGAGACACAGAATCGGAAACAGGCTCCAGGCTCTGAGCCATCAGCCCAGAGCCTGACGCGGGGCTCGAACTCCCGAACCGCGAGATCGTGACCTGGCTGAAGTCGGATGCTTAACCGACTGCGCCACCCAGGCGCCCCAAATAAATATTTTTAAAAATTTGCATTTTACTGTTCAGAAAAGACTTCAGTTATGTGCCATGCCTATGGCAATGATCATGACACAGGCTGATGGCAGGTAGAAGGCTAGGTTATGCCACTTAGTTAAGCCTCCTTTCTGCAGTTTGTATTTTTAGGTAGGACGATATATTTGTAGCAAAGTAGCAAAAAACTGTGGTCCCAAAAGAACTGTAAAATAGTTGATGAGATAAAGAAATGAAAGTCAGAAAAATGAGATAAGAACAAATAAATAAAAGGAATGGCTCACTGGTTACCCTGTTGAGAGAAACCTGCAGGTTTATTTGGTTGGTTGGTCAATTGGTTGGTGAATTGGATAGTTGAGGTGTAAAGAATTAAATTAATCATACTGCTGTATCCATGTGCTTGTGACGCCTTTATATTATTTATATTATGTTTACATAATTATATCGTATATATTAGGTATTATTATATTTCTATTATTATCTATATTATTTATATTCTTTCACTTTCTTTTTCTGGCATTCCCATTTGACACCATTGCCCTCCTCTTTCCCATAGGTGTATAATCTAATATGTTTGACACTTTACATAGTGGTAGAAGCCGAATTCCAAGGGCAGTCTTCCTGAGTTTCAAGGCCAATGCTACCACTTACTTACCACTTATCCCTGTGTGACCTTTGACAAGTTATTAAATGTTGTTGTGCCTCAGTATCCTTGTGTAAAATGGAGGTAACAGTAATACCTACCACAGAGATATTTGTGAAGATTAAATGAATTAATATGAGTAAAGCATTAGAACAATTCATGTTCAAATGGCAAGCAGTATGTACTAAGTATTACATATTTTTTGAAAAAGGTATTTTTGTGTGTATCCATATACTTTAAATTTATATAAACTTCATTGTGCTATAGATCTTCCTATAATGGTAATCATGTGGTTCTTTATTCTAGTGCTTTTTTTTTTTTTCCCTTTAGTGCTTCAATGTATTACATTGCATGGATAGAAACAATACCCAAATTTTGGGACACCTGGGTGGCTCAGTTGGTTAAGCATCCGACTTTGGCTCAGGTCATGATCTCACAGTCTGTGAGTTCGAGCCCTGCATCAGGCTCTGTGCTGACATCTCAGAACCTGGATCCTACTTCAGATTCTGTGTCTCCCTCTCTCTCTGCCCCTCCTCTGCTCACGCTCTGTCTCTTTTGCTCTCTCAAAAATAAATAAACATTAAAAAAATTTTAAAAAACCTTTCCAAATTATGGAAAGAGCCCAAATTTCCATCAACTGATGAATGGATAAAGAAGAGGTTGTATGTATATACAATGAAATATTACTCAGACATAAAAAAGAATGGAATCTTACCATTTGCCATAATGTGGATGGAGCTAGAGAGTATCATGCTAAGTGAAAAAAGTCAATCAGGGAAAGACAGATACCATATGATCTCACTCATATGTGGAATTTTAGCAACAAAACAAATGATGATGGGGGCGGGAGGGGTAGAGAGGCAAACCAAGAAATAGACTCTTAACTATAGAGAACAAACTGATGGTTAGTGGGGGGGGGTGGTGGAGGGATGGGTGAAATAGGTGACGAGGACTAAGGAGTCCACTTATGATGAGCACCAGGTGTATAACTAACTGGTTAAATAAAAACTGAAAAAAATTGCACTGATAGATTTTAAACACCCTGCATTTTTGAAATTAACTGATCAGTGATATACTTTTCTTATTACACTGTTAGATTCCATGGGATATTTTATTTAGAATTCATGACTCTAGGGTGTCTGGGTGGCTCATCAAACTCTTGATCCCGGCTTGGGTCATGATCTCATGGTTTGTGGGATTGAGCCCTGCATCAGGCTCTGCGCTGATAGCATGGAGCCTGCTTGGGATTCTCTCTCTCTCTCTCTCTCTCTCTCTCTCTGTGCCCCTACCCTGCTCTTGCTCTCTGTCTTTATCTCTGTCTCTGTCTTTCTCTCAAAAAATAAACTTAAAAAAAAAAACTTAAAAAAATTTATGAATCAATGTTCAAGAATGAAGTGAACCTATGATTTTATTTTATTTTTTCTCTTATTACTCTTGTAATACTTATTAGAGTCAGCATATGCCCCATAAAAGGAATTGGATAGATATCCTTTTCTATTTTCTAGAACAACTTGTTTAATGTTTCTAGAAATCTCCTTTAAAACCAATTGGATGCAGTTGCTTTTCATGATTAGAAGAGATCTACAATTAACGTCTAAATTATTTACTGGTTATTGATCAACTTAAGTGCTGTAGTTCTCAGTGCACCCATCAGTGCATCATTTAATCCAAGAATTTATCAGGGTTTGAAATGTGTTGGTATACAGTTCATAATATTATTGTATTTTCATTTCATCACAATATGTAGTTATTTCTTCCTTTATGCCAAATTTCATTTGATTACTCCTTCTCTTTCAATTTACTAGTCAGTGTTGCCACATTTGTTTATCTCTACTCCCCCCCTCTTTTTTTAATCCTTTCAAGCCTCATGCTTTGGTTTGTTAACCTTGTCTAATTTTTTCTCCTGCACTTTTTTCTCTTTTATTTCTTTCCTCATATTTTCTTGGATTTATTCTATGTTCCTCTTCTGATATGTTGACTACTTAACTCACTTTTTTCCTATTCTTATTTATTGATGTCATCTTCGGGAGTAAGACAACTACATTAGCTCATTCAAATATGCCTCTTGTCTCTCCCCAGCCCTCACACCCTGATATATTGGTATCATCTAGAATAGTAGTTCTCAATTGCTTTCAATGTGGTTTTATTCCTTTGTTTTACTCCATTGGGACCTTGAATTCAGTTTTACTGGTGAGAAGTCTAATATCAGTCTGAGTCAAGTCCTTTTGTAAGTGATGTGCCTTTTTTCTCTAGATCCTTTAAAAATTTTCTGTATCATTGATATCCCTAAATTTTTCTATAATTGTTTTATATATGGGGCTTTTCCTCTTGTGTGCCCTTTTTGTCCTTTTGAACTGAATTGTTCAATGTCTTTTATCTTAGAAATTCTCAGATATTGTTTACCCTCATATATGTTTACCCCCATCCCCCACCCCCCATATGTTTTATTCTCTTTGAGGCTCATTTTATTTTTTTATTTTTTATTTTTTTATTTATTTTTTTTTTAATTTTTTTTTTTTAACGTTTATTTATTTTTGGGACAGAGAGAGACAGAGCATGAACGGGGGAGGGTCAGAGAGAGAGGGAGACACAGAATCGGAAACAGGCTCCAGGCTCTGAGCCATCAGCCCAGAGCCCGATGCGGGGCTCGAACTCACGGACCACGAGATCGTGACCTGGCTGAAGTTGGACGCTTAACCGACTGCGCCACCCAGGCGCCCCTTGAGGCTCATTTTATAAGAGATAATAACATGTCTAGATCTATTATCCATCACTCTTATATTTTAACTTTACATTTTTCTTCTTCTTATCATTTACTGATATCTTCTGGAAGAGTTCCCCAACCTGGCCTTCAGCTCGGTCAAACATTTGTTGACTTCATTATTTCAACTGTTCTAGTTTTCATACAGAGCAGCACCAGGTGGTATTTATTTTAATCTCTGGTTTAAATTTCATGTGGTGAAAGGCACACTCAGACCACCCAAAGTTCTCACTTCTCCTAACTTCTCCTCACCCCAGTAGAGCTTGGGGACCGACCACTCTGATATTAACCTACCAGCCTTCAGCTGGTACTGAGCTGTTATTTTTCTACCTTGAAGAGGTAATAAGAGCAAGAGAACTCTGCTTTCTTGTGTCTCCATCCCTGTGGCCCAGCCTTCCTCTGCTTTCCTCACAACCCCCAAATGTGGGGTCCAATCTCCTTCTACTGCCACAAGGGTTTTTCATAGCTTTAAATGGTAATTTTTTACATGGATGGCTATCCACATCCTCTAATGTCTATCGCATTGTCAGGGTTGAGGTCTTGAAAGAAATGAACAGCTCCTGCTTTTATGTCATCTTGGCAGGAACAGTAATTAAAAGTGATTTCCAGAAACTGGATTTTAGGAGTATCAAGACAGAATGTGTTTTGTGGGAATCACCTTCTCAGTCTAGGATGTGGAAGCCTTATTTTAGGAGGAAGAGATCATCAGAAAGCTGAGCTGATAGGAGAATAGAGTGAGTGAAGAGACAAAAGAGATTCTCCCATGCTATACCCTGAATGTCTGTGGCTCCCTGATGAGACCCTGTAGTTCCAGGATCTTAAAGAGTGCAGAAATGGCACACTCTTAGACATCCATCCTCTCCTTCCAGGATGCACATTTCCTTATGCCAAATAAACAGACATACTTCTGTGACTAAAGGTCAAATTAAATCATGCACTTATTTACTTTTTTATCTTCTTCTTTTTTTTTTCTGCTCATTCCCTCAGAATCAACCTACCGACACCAAGCAAACATTGATGATGAAGTTGTCACCATGGAGATACTAGATACTGCTGGTCAGGTGAATAAAGGGTTCAGCTAAAATGTTTTCTGTATTAAATAAAAATGATACATGTATGTGCATTCTATAAACAAAATTAAGATATTTTCCTACAATTAACTAATGATGCCTAAAGACTTTTTTCTTTAATTATCTAGTTATTTGTATATTAATGTCTTTGCAACAGCTTGTGTATGCATCCTTATATAAATTGCCCAGTACTTCAGGGGTTGGGGGAGGTTGAAAATAACATTCACATGACGTCATCCAGAATAGAATTACCAACATATATTTTCGGGGGATGGCAAGATATTAATAGATTCATGGTTAAGTGTTTGAAATGCTCTGATAGAGTGAAGCAGATATTTTTACTGGAGTAGTTCTCAGAGCCTTTAGTATGCCTTAGCGTATGATGAATCCTTAAGAGTTTCTGTAGCTATTCTGTTCCAAACTTATATAACCTCCGAATATTTTTTCAGAATACTTTTGGAATCTCTCCTGTAATATTCTTTCCAGACCTCACCATATCCTATTGAAAATTTGAGCCACATAATTGAATAATAATAATCCATTAAAAAGGAAGCTAATATAAATTTTCTCTGATGTCCGTATGTTCTGAGATTACAAATGGGTTCATAGGATAGGTTTCGTTCCCAAGAATAAGAATGACCACTAAGAATGAAAATTAGGAAGCTGACGTATTCCATGGTGCTTCATCAGTGACCTATGACCCAAAGAAGACTTGAATTAAATTGTTTAATCCAAGAAACGTTCTTGTAACTAGCTATACACTTTTCTTTCTCACCATCACCTCCTTTTTATGTTTTCCCTTCCACCCAGCCCTGATTCTAGAAAGAGGCGACAGGGAATTACATGCCTGCAAAGGTTATTTGAGCCCATGAGGGCAATGCATTTTCAAATCATACGTGCTACTTTCCTAAGAAGGAGTGATCATCCCCTTAGAAAACCACTTGAAATGAATTTGTATCATTATTGGGACTTTATAATATTTCTGCGGTGTTAAGATAGAAAGAAAAAAAAAGCCCAAAGCCCCTAGCTTTGAGTTTGACTTTCTATCCATTTGTTCACTGTTTTTCTGTCCCTGGTGCCTAATTGTCTATAAGCCGAAGACAAAGAGATTAAAGCAAAAAACAAAATCAAAACCATTCACTAAGCTGTGCCTCTAAATCTGATCTCTATAGGGTGGGGTAATGTCTACTTGTTTGTTACCTATTTGCCAATTCTTTGTGATGAAAAGCCTTAGAGGCAGTGTGTTCAACTAAGATAATTTCTTTATAGTTCTTGTAATTATGGATTTAATGATATGGCAAGAAGAAAATTAGAAGCAGAAAGTTAAAGGTCTATGCAGTTAAGAATGTTTTTAGTTCCCCAACATATCTTGCTATGAGTAAGTAATGCTTCTATTCCAAAGTGATTGGAGTAGAAGGTAAGCTTGTACAGGCAGACTATCAAGAAATTTTAATGACATGGAGTAGTAATTAAGGAATCACCATTGGCATTAGCCACATCTATACATGGTGATTACTTCTAATTCTCCCAACTGCCATTGTTTTCTTGTCAACAGGAAGACACCATTCAGAGGGAAGGACACATGCGTTGGGGAGAAGGCTTTGTGCTGGTTTATGACATTACTGACCGAGGAAGTTTTGAGGAAGTGCTGCCACTTAAGAACATCCTGGATGAGGTCAAGAAGCCCAAGAATGTGACTCTCATCTTGGTTGGAAACAAAGCTGACTTGGACCACTCCAGACAGGTTAGTACAGAAGAAGGGGAGAAGCTGGCCACCGAACTGGCATGTGCTTTTTATGAGTGTTCTGCCTGCACTGGAGAAGGGAACATCACCGAGATATTCTATGAGCTGTGTCGAGAGGTGCGTCGCAGGAGGATGGTCCAGGGTAAGACTAGGCGACGCAGCTCCACCACGCATGTCAAGCAAGCCATTAACAAGATGCTCACCAAAATCAGTAGTTAAGGCAGCACTGTTCTTGCAAAGCCCCTACGGAGGTGAGTCAGGTTATTGGAAACACTTTCTTGCCCTCTTCCCCCCACCCCTTTTCCCAAAAAATAAAAGAAAATACTCCATTCCTTGTGCTGACTCTGGGAAACGCCTGGGCTTCCCATTGTTCCCGGGCTTCCTGGATGTTGAGAAGTCATAGGGTGTTTTATGCAATTTTAGTGCTGACAATGTCTCCCTTTCCTGCTTGAATAAGATACACTCTATTGCAGTTTGAACCTGTAATCACCAGAGATTCTGAAATGGCTGGGCTCATATTACACTATTTTTAGGCATCTTCACCTTGCTTCAATAGGTTGGAAGCTTTCAAAGGCATTTTTAAATTCCATTCTTTGTCAAAGACTGCAAATGATCATCTTAAACGTCTAAGGTAATGGAAGATCCAGTAAAAACCCAGGAAGAGTAGCTGAGGTAGTGGAGCAGGGAATAGAGCCCTGGTTCCTTTTTGAAAAGAGGATTTTCTGAATGATCTCCAATTGTCTAGTTTTTCTTTAACCCTTATTTTGTCCTTAAACCCAAACGTGTTCTCACAGTTTTCCACCGTAGTAGAGTTCCATTTCAGTTTGAGCAGGCTCTCTCAATGGGCCATTGATCATTGTACTCTGATTCTTCTTGTGTGGCTTCAGTAAGATTTCAGCATAAGAGAGGCAGAATTGATTGTCAGAGCCTGCTGGGCCATTTCTCACAAAGCCCAGGGCAATGTGAAGACTTTAGGAGTCTTTTCACCAAACCCTGACTTTATTGAATGCTACTAAAGGATTTAGATTAGAGATGTCCCATTCATTTGTCTCTCTGCTTGTCATCTTAGCAGAAAGACAACAGTGCAAAAAACAGGAAAAGTAAGAATGAAGCTGAACCAACCTTCCATTGGGGGAGCCAATGCTCTAATGCCAGTAAGAAAAATTAGCCTCTGATTCATTAAATTGGCTACATGACTTCTTCTAATTTTTAGGATAAGTTGATTCACTTAGAATTCAGAAAAGAAATGAGTGATTGAAATTCACTATATCTGAATAAATGTGTATAAAACAGATTCTTATATTGTGAAGGTAAGGTCTATAACTGATAAAACTTTATGACTCTTTTTTCCCTATTATGCCCCCATATATCAAAATTTGGGCACTTTATTTTAGAAGAAAATATATATCTTTTACATATGTGTGTATTTATAAATGCATAAGTATATGTATAAAAATTTGTAAGAGTTGAAGGCTTTAATTCACCAATGCATTTGGACAATTTGGTGTAACTATTTTATGTGATATAATAAAAAGCATAATTTTCACATTCTGTCACATCCAAGCAGTCTTTCTTGTGATAACATGAAAAGTTTGTAATTTTAGGAAAGGCTTGAAAAGACAATCGAATTGCAGGGTCAATGCAGCAGTGAATGTGATATACAAAACAAGCTCCTGTTCATAATAGCAGCTATTGTCTTAGAATGCTTAGGTGTTATTTTACACACTTTATGTATTATCAAATCCTCAAATACCTTATGCAAGAGATATTACGATGATCACAATTGCAGGGATGAAGATATTGAGCCCTGAGAAAAAATGACGGCACAGCTATTTAGTGGGTAGAGTCAGGATTTGAACCCAGAGAGGCAGTGACACTGTAGAGCCCATACTATTATCCACTATGGAATATTAGTAAAATGACATATAGCTCTTATTCTGGAGCTGTGGGAATTAAGACACAGGAAGTAGAAAATGTAGGGAAGACTTGCTTCATTTATGATTTCATTCATTCATTAGGAAACATTTATATAGAAGCTGGGCATATAACTTGACACAATTTAGTCCATTTGATAGTGTCTTAGCTGAACACTGAAGAATACATACAAGCAATCCAGGAAAGAGATGGTGAAAATATTCTAGCCAGAAGGAATAGAATGGAACCAAAAATACGAAGATATGAAAGGTGATAGTGAGTGTAGTCATTAAAAACAGTTGAGAGATCCACATATATCATTCTTCAGGAACAAAAGGGAAGGGAGAGCAGAGGGAAGGAATTAAAAGAAAGAAAAAAATAAGGCATTTGGAAGTAAGAAAAAATGTCAAAAATTCATAAAACTGCAAGATTAGGTAACTACACGTGAAAGGACCAAGTAGGTAGACTAGCTGTGATTCGTTTGTGGTAATGTCCATCTAGACAGGATATGGAAAAGGAAAGGAGAGTAAAATTATTTTCTAAATGTTGTCATCTTCTAGGATCACAACTCTTTCACTCTCTCATACCTATGCTTGCAGATGGACCTCAGTCAGTTCTTATAAGGAGCAAGCTCCTAAGGAGATGTAGTGAAATACCTGGGTGCCATTTTGGGTCAGACGCTGAGGAAGTGAAATTCATAGTCAACAACACCAGCAACTTCCCTAGACATACACATACAAATCCGGACCTGTTGAAAATTCAAAGAACCACTGGCATACATCCCAGCTGGTAATTATAGAAGAACATGAGATTGCACAAATATAAATTAGTTATTCCTTTCCTGCCTCAGGCTTCTTCACAAATGAAGGTTATAAGTTGGGTTTTTTTAACAGGATATTTTAATGATGGAAACCTGTGTGTTCTTGAATAATAATGGGTTGTTATCACCACGCTACCACTACCAACATTTGCTGTTTGTAGTTGTTTTTCTTTTCTTTCAAAATTCAAAAAACTTTATTTCTAAATACTGTGTTTGTATTCACATGCCTCACAGCACTAAGGGAAGGAACCAATAATTCAGGATCTTCCTTTTAAATAACATGTGTAATACTTACACATACATAGACAAACACAACATTTTGGGTTCCAAATATAGTACCAACCAAGAATTCTTATTAAAGCCGTCCTGTGCCCACCTTGAAGATGGTAAGAAAGCGGTCAGTTCATTGGGCCAAATTTAATCAGAGTAAAGTTGTCCTGAGCTAACAACTTATTGGGAGATTCTGAGGGCAAAAAAAAAAAAAAAAAAATGTCATAAATTAATTTTACCCATAGATTTGAAATGCTATGTTTAGCATACATACCTGTCTATTTTTGGCCTGTCCATTCTGTTTCACTGGTCTGTTTATTCATGCTCTAGAGCCATGATATTTTAAAATTGAGCCTGATAATATGTTAAAGTAGCTCTGATTGGGTGATCAAAATTAAGAATGAATTTTTTGGTTTGGATATTACTATACAACTGTTTGTTCTAAAATGGAATTTGAAGGAAATTTTGCTGTTTAAGCTTGGAACCCAATGCCCATTTTTTTCAGCTTTATTGAGATATAATTGACATATAACATTGTGTAAGTTTAAGGTATCCAACACGGCGATTTGATCCATGTGCATGTTGTGAAATGATTACCACAATAAGGTTCATTAACATATTGATCACCTCACAAAATTGCCTTTTTTTTTTCCATTGTGAGAGTATTCAAGATTTACTCTTAACAACTTTCAAGTATATAATACAGTATTGTTAACTATAGTCACCATGCTGAATATCAGATCTTACTCATCTTATAACTGGAAGTTGGAGACTTTGACCAACATCTCCCCATTTCCCCCACCCTATACATGGGAACCATCATTCTATAATCTGTTTCTATGACTTTCTTTTAGTTTCTACAGACAAGTGAGATCATATGGAATATACCTTTCTCTAACTGATTTATTTCATTTACCCTGATGCTCTCAAAGTCTTCCCATGTTGTCAGAAAGGACTGGATTTCTTTCTTTTTCCCTGACTGAATAATATTCAAGTGTGTGTGTGTATGTATCTATCTCACTTTTTTAAAAATCTATTTATCCACTGACGAACACTTAAGTTGTTGCCACATCTTGGTTATTGTAAATAATGATGCAATGAACATGAGGGTGTAGCTATCTTCTTGAGATGGTGATTTCATTGCCTTTTGATATATACGCAGAAGTGGGATTACTAGATCATATGATAGCTCTATTTGAAATTTACTAAGGAAATTCCATACTGTTTTCCATATTGATTGTACAAATTTGCATTCTCACCAACAGTGTACTAAGGGATTCTTCTCCACATCTTCATCAATACTTGGTGTCTCTTGTCTTTTGGATAATACCATTCTAACAAGTGTGAAGTGATACCTCCTTGTGGCTTTCATTTCCATTTCCCTGATGATGAGTGATGATGAGCATCTTTTCATATGCCTGTTGGCCATCTGCAGGTTTTTTGGAAAAATGTCTATTCAGGCCCTTTACCCATTTTTGATTTGAATTATTTTTGCTATTGAGCTGTATGAGTTTCTTATATATGTTGGATGTTAACCCTTTATCTGATATATGGTTTGCAAATATTTTTCCCATTCCATAGGTTCCTTCTTCTTTTTGTTGATTGTTTCTTTTGCTGTATAGAGACTTTAGTTTCATGTACACCCACTTTATTTTTGTTTTTGTTGCTTGTGCTTTTTGTGTCATATCCAAAATTTCATTGCCAAGATCATTGTCAAGGAGTTTTCTCTGTGTTTTCATCTAGGACTTGAATGGTTTCATGTCTTGCCCTTAAGTTTTTAATGCATTTGAAGCTATTTTTGTAAGTGGTGTAAAACAGGGGTCCAATTTCATTCTTTTTTTTTTTTAACTTTATTTATTTTGAGAGAGAGAGAGAGAGAGAATGGGAGGGTATGAGAGGGAAGGAGAGAGAGAATTCCAACCAGGCTCTGCACTGTCCACCGCATCTGGCCTAGAGCCCAATGCAGGGCTCTATCACAAACCGCAAGATCATGACCTGAGCTGAAATCAAGAGTCAGATGCTTAACCAACTGCGCCATCCAGGCACCCCCCAATTTCATTCTTTTACATGTGAATATCTGCTTTTTTCAACACTATTTATTAAAAAGACTACTGCATTTAGGGCCCTTTTAGGATCTCCGGGGGCCCAGATTAGAATTTATCCTGCCTTGTTCACAGCTCCTTGTGATACAAGTAGGAGGGAGTTGATGCCTAGTATAGGGCCCTTTCAGGACTCCAGGAGTACAGATGGGAGTGTCTCTTGCAGGGTCCCCATGGCAGCAAAACTGGATGGGCTGGAGACCAGTTACAGGGCCTTTTCAGAATCTAGTCTAACCAGATGTGGTGGGCTTTACCTCCAGGGACTCCTGGACCACAGCTGCCAGGGGCTAGGGCTAGTTCACAGGCTTGTCAGTGTCCACAGCTAAAACTGAGGTCTGTATAGACATACCCAAAACATGAGTTAGTGGGACTCCTCCTGGGTCCCTTAGTGCATGGTGCTGGTGAAAAACCCAAATGCAAATGGGGCCGTAGCTGAGTTCTCACAGGTATGAAGCCTGTTGCTTTATCTGTAGCTGGGACCACAGTTGGCAATTCAGCCACCTGGTTGTGAGCCTGCCTTCTCAAAATGGCTCTTCTCAGCCTTGGATTGCCTATGGTTTCAGAATCTCCTACCTAGGTCTCAAATTTCCCACAAGTACTTTTGTCCATGGATAAATGCCAAATTATTGTTGTTGAGGGGAGGATACGTGTGAGGGAGGTCTAATGCAGCCATCTTGATTGGCCAATCCTAAACAAGTTGAGACTACTAGTTACTTGGAAGCCAAGCTTCGTTTTCATGAATGTGAATGAAGAAAGATTTACTTAGCTTCAGTAGGGCTGGATTTTTATTTTCAGTGTTAAAAGTATATAATTCATCTGGCCATGATGGAGTAACAGCTACCAGATTTACCCTTACGTATTAACAACTAGAAACAATCAGACGAAATATATGAAGCAATGGCTTTCAGATTTGAAAAAGCATTACAGTGATCCCTGACAGAAGGGGAAAAAATGAGGTAACTATAATCGTGCCAGCTTACTGCCAAACGGCAGGTTGCAGGAAGTAGCACGTACCCAAACACACCCTGGCAGTCTTACTGAGTTGAGGAGACAAAAATCAGTTTGAGGAGGCCAAGCTGATAAGGATCTGCAGGATAGAATTTTTGGAAGGAAAGGAGCTATAGAGCAAAACCTCTAGAGATCTTTAGAAGGGTTCTCTTTAGTCTTTAGCTGAGTATAGATCTTTGTATGGTGAGAAAAACTTATTCAAGGGTGGAGGGAAAAAATACCAAAAAGCAATAGGTCAAATCTTGGGGGGCATACGTAAAGTTGAGAATAGTTTGTATTTCCACTGACCAGAGTGGAAAGACCTTGTAATACTTAGGGCATCAGATAATACACAAGACCTTAAAAAGATATCACATTAGTTATGAATCTAAACTAGTCATAGACCAGGCTGCTAAGTATTTGCCCAACAAAGCTCAAAAGTAAGTCTGAAAATTTTCAAACTGAGTCAAAGTAACTTGATTTGTGATAGAAAAATACCCAATACACTATAAAAAGATATGTTAAAATAAAGTCCTGCACCCAACTGACAAAAGTTACAATGTTGGCACCCAGTTGAAAAGTACCAGGAATGCTAAGAAACAGGAAAATATGACCCATAAATAGGAACAGAACAAGAAATGACAGAGAATTCATGACAGGTATTATAAATATGCTTTATGTGTTCAGGGTATGGAAAGACATGAGCATAATAAGGACAGAAATGAAAGATATAAACAAGGCCCAAATATAATTTTTGGAGTGGAAAATATAATATCTAAAATAATGAAATACCGAGTTGGATTAACATTAGATTAGACCCTAAAGAAATGACCAGTGAACTTGATGACACTAGAAACAACCCAAAATGAAGCAAAGAAGGCAAAAAGACTAAAAAGTCAATAATGAAGAAAAGACCAATGGTCTGTGAGCCAAAATCAATCTCACACCCATATAATTGAATTCCTGGAAACAAAGGAGAGGGATAAGGGGCCCTCAGGAATGAAAACTGGAGGAAGCAGCACTAAGGAACATCAAAACCAAATTTCTTAAAAGCAATGACGAACAGAAAAATTTTCAAGTAGCCAAGGGTGGGGTGGGAAGATGGAAACACATGTGTACAGTGGGTAAGAGAGAAGAGTGATAAAATGTAACTATATTATTCGAAGGTAGGCAGTGATGAGTCGAATGAGTATATTGTAAATGTTGGAACAACTTGTTAAACTACAGACCTATAGTCCTCAGGAACATAGAAACAAAAATCCTTACCAAAATTTAGTAATTGTGAAGTTGGCTTAATATTCAAAAGTCAATTAATGTAATTCACAATTTTAACAAATTAAGATACAATTTTATAATAATCTCAAAGGAGTCACAATCTCAAAAGTATTTTTATAAACTCCAGTACCAAATCATGATGTAAAAAAACAAAAACCAAGATATTTCCCAGGAAACTAGGACCAGAAGAAAACTTCCTCACTCTGAAAAAGCCTATCTTCAAAATTTTCAAAGCTAACATCATGCTCAATGTTGAAAGACTGAAAGCTTTTCCCCAAGAGAGGGAACAAGACAAGTAAGCATGCTCTCATCACATATATTCAACATTATACTGTAGGTTCTAGACAGTGCAATAAGATAAGGGAATGGAGAAGTGAATGGTTTTTATTTGCAGATGAAATGATCATTTGTATAGAAAATCCTAAGGAATCCACAAATAATTGCAGACATATGCATGTCCATGGGTTGGTAGACTCAATATTGTTAAGATGTTAACTTTTTTCTAACTTGATTTATAGATTCAACAAAATGCCAATCAAAATTTTAAGTCTATTTTCTAAGGAGGACAAGCTGATTGTAAAACTGATATTGAACTGCAAAGGACCTAGAATAGTCAAAATAACTTATCAAGCAAATAATAGATCAAGCAAAAGTAGAACCACCCTGTAAGACTGATTGATTTTTGACAAAGGTAGCAAGATAATTCAGTTAAAAAAAAAATACTGTTTTCAACAAACAACGCTACAACAATTGCATATCTGTCAGCAAAATAAATAAATAAATATCAACTCATACTTCATATTATATACAAAATTTAAATTCTAAATGTATCTTGAGCTATATAAAAGAGCTAACACTATAAAACTTTCAGTAGAAAACAGAAGAAAATTTCTGTGACCTTGAGTTAGGCAAGGATCTCTTAGAACACGAAAAGCACAAATAAAATGAAAATTAAAAGGTTATTATTTTATAAAAGGCTTTCAGAAAATGCAACAGCAAGCCAGATAGAAAAATGTGCGGAAAATACATATCTCACCAAGAAAGTATATCCAGAACATTCAAACTCTTAGAACTCAATAATAAGGCAAATATTCTGCAAATGTTTTGAATAGATAATTCACCAAAGAAGATATACAAATGGAAAACTATTGCATGAAAAGATGCTGAACACCCTCAGACATTAGGGAAATACAAATGAAAAGTATAATGCATTACTTATACACACCTGCTAGAATGGCTAAAATTCAAAGAAAGATTGACGATACATATATGGGTGAAGGTGACTACCTCCTGGAATGTCACCAGTGGGGATGCAAGATGGTACAGCCAACCTGGAAAACAGGATGGCAGTTATTATAAAGTTCAACATATACTTAACATATGATTCAGCAATCCTTTCTTATGCCCTAAGGCAAATGGAAATCTATGTCCACATAAAGACCTGTCTGCCAACATTTACAGCAGCTTTATTCATAATTGCCCAAAAAATCCCCCCACAGACTTGGCAACAACTCAACTTTCTATCAATGAGTCAATGAATAAACAAATTATGGTGTACCTGTGCTGTGAAAAACCACTACACGCTGAAAGTGGCAAACGGCTACGTGATTCTCAAAGCATTATGCTACGTAAAAGAAGCCAGACACAAGATACCACATATGATTAAGATTCCACCTATACGATACAAAATCGAGAAAAGGAAAATGACAGTGAAAGCAGATCTGTGGTCACCAGAATCTGAAGGTAACAACCTGGAATAGAGCATACTGAGGGACTCAAGGGAACTTTCTAGGGTGATGGAAATATGCTATATTATAAATGTGGCAGTAGTTATAGGATTGTATATACTTTCTAAAATGCATCAATACATAAATGTGAAATTGGTTTATTTATTAAATGTAAATGGTATCTAAAAAATGCAGATTAGAAAAAGAAACATATCTTTCATTTGGGAATTCAACAAGGAGGTCAAGTCAAAGAAAGTCTTCCTGAAATCTGTTTAAAACAAGTGTACAACATCTGAGAATAGGTTTTTGATATGCATCTTTTTCACTCTTGATAAACTGTCAGTATTTTATTTTAAAATAATACTTTCATTTAAATTCCCCATGCTCCTATACCATTTCAGGCTCCCCGGTTGGAGTACCTCCAGTCAATAGAGACTCATCACCAGGGAATGTTCCATTCTACTCTACTGAACCCAAACACTGCATTTTATTTTTCCTTAGGAACTCTGAAGGAGTGTCTGGATTTCCTGAGTCTGGGAGTGTGTGTATGTGCATGTGTCTGTCTACTCTTTACATGTTTTATGAGAGAAGAAAATTGCTTGGTTTATTCTATGAAGGAGTAGTTTTAAGAATAAAAACCTCACTATTTAGTAACCCAGGGAAGTAAGTGCTTGACATTACTTCTCGACATTCCTTTATGATTTATGAGAGCCTATAAACATTGTCATAAACATGTTTGTTCTGTCATTCTCTCCATCTCCCCGCTGTTTGGGAAAGCGGGGGCTTACTATGAAAAGCAAGGTACGGCATTGAAACAAATACAGGATATTGATTGCTTTTATCCCCTGAGCTTTTGAGTCAATCTATACCCTGGTAGTGTCCAACTTGCAATTTACATTCCTAACATTTGCTTATAAATTGGCTTTTTGGAATGCTGAATGCAATTTCCCTGGAAAGTCAAGTTATAAATCATACTTAGGTTCCCCGGCTAGTCCACAGCAGCCTGTTTAATCCATAGCAGCACGATTCTTGGTGAGAAATACATTCAACATAATATTTCCAGAAGGACAAATACCTTTTCAGAATCTCCCAACTCTCCTGCCTCTCTCTTACACATTGTGGTTCTCCCTCACTCCCAACCTCCTTGAACCCTTAACTATATATACCTTCTTTGAGGGATGGGCAAATTAGGATTAAAAAAATAGGATTGATAACACAAACACAGTTAACTGGTGATATTTCAAACCACGTAGAAAAGTGAAAGAAAGAATCTTATAGAGGGAGGATTTTTTTTTAGAAAAGAGGCATGCATACAAAGAAGCAAGTACAATTTTCTAAGAGCTGAGCTTCTATAAGCTGCCTATAAACCAACAGCAGCCAAAAGGGACGTGGTGATTATCTACTCCAACAGCATGTCCCAAAGTAACTTTCTTGAGTCTATAGACTGCTACCAGTTACCACTTAAAAATGAAAGGATCCAGTTTCAAATGAATTTGTGCATTAACATGAGAGAAGCAAGTTTCATTAACTGCCCGTGACTTTAGTTAAGCTTTCATTATGCCAGTGGCTCAGTAACAGGGACACAGTGTTGCCTAAACTCACTCAGCTACGGTGATACGCCTCACAGGACTAGTGTTCTGTGAACTACACTTCTAGAAAATAATGTTTTCATCTTATCTTCAAACAATCTCTTCTATATCACCAAGGCTTTCCATCAGGAATGGGGGAAGTCCTCTGATCTTCAGGAGGGTTCTTTAGTAGGATATGCTATCCCTTTAGAGTGGTGCTGCCCAATGAAAATATAACGTGAGCCATATATAGCAGTTAAAATTTTTATTTTAGATGTGTTAGATCATTATTAATTGCCTAAATTTAACCTATTAAAATTTAAGAAGGTTCGTGTTTAAAATTAAAAAAGAAATACGTGGAATTCATTCTAGTATGTTGGATTTAATACAGTCTTCTAAGATATTATCACTGCAACATATAATCAACATAAAATAATCAACATTATTAATTCATGAAATATTTCACTACGTCTTTGAAGTCCAATATGTACTTTACATTTATAGTGCATCTCAATTTGGACCAACCATATTTCAAGAGCTCAATACCCACATGTGGTTAGTGGCTACTGTACTGGATAGTGCAGCTTTAAAATATTTTAACAACTGTCAAGTCTTAATCCTCCTTTATTTTGAACAGATTGGCTCACTAAAAAATTGCACTTTGAATCCTGACATTTTAGACATGAATGTGTTCTTAGAAATCATCTGATACAGTCCTCTCAAGTCTATAGTAAAGTAGTGAATAGTGGTGAGATTGGACCATGGGTCTCTGGATGGCTAGGTGCCATTCTTCTGGCCCTTCATATGCTATAGCATTTTAAAATGGAAATATTAGGAGTGAATTTATAAAAAGAATTGCTAGCCCTACCTTAAAAAACAATCACTGTAGAATTCCCTTATAAAGTTGTCCATCTCCAGAAAATTTAATATGTGATTTCTTAAAATAAAAATTCAATTTGCAAACACATTTTCCAGACTTTATCTACTGCATAAAGTGATGCCACCTGCTCATTTTTAGTGCCAAGCCAAAAACAGAGCATATTTTGTGGATTATAGAGCAACTCTTCTTGTCTGTTGCTACATTTTCATTGTATGAAGCACTTAAGTCAGTACAAACATATAATAAACTCAGCTTCTATAGCCAAATTAGTAATATGCTAGCTTTCCATTTCTCTGACGAAAAGGGGCATGCAGCTCTCATTTATTTGCTCAGCTTTTGTCTCTAAACCAAATCATATCACATACAATTTGAATCTTAAAAGTCATTTTGCTAGTTTTGCTAGCCAATTCATTCTATTGGAACTTGGGAAAAAATAGAAATATGCAAAAACTAACACATTTCACTTGAGATTTAATTATCTACACAACATTTACAAAACTATTCTTCTATGGAAAATTGAGACATTTCACATCCACATTGACTCACAAAAAGCGGGTCTCCAGGTTGCTTGCTTGCTTCACTTTACTACTGGAATTCTAGTTAATAGTAAATGTTATGCATTCAGGTCAACCCGAGTACTAAAGGAAACCCTTTCTGGGAGAAAAGGAGTGCAAAGGATAGGTGAGAACAAAATGGGCAAAGCAGTATCCATCCAAGTTTCTTAGGAACAATGACAAAAAAACAAACAAGACACACTGCTGTGGTTCTGTTCCCAGCTGAAATTAGTTAACGTGAACTGACATTCTACCTCCAGCTATGACCTTGGCTAGAAACAATCTGTTAAAATCACAGCTCAGAGTGGGGAACAGAAATTATGCTGGACAAATGTAGGATGCTGATAAATGATCTGACCATGACCATAAAACATCACGAGCAGTTAAAGCATATTGGAACTCTTCTCACCAACTGTAATTACTGGGCACCAGCCCACAAACATGCTGCTCTATCTGAACTCTGCTTGGCCTAACACTAAGCTACACTCTGGACTGCCGACCCGCCAGATGTTCTTCCGGGTTGCAAATCATGTCCTTGTCAGAATCAAGGGTAATATCATGGTGAAAAAAATCTGAACCCATAAGTAAATAGCCATTTCTCCTCTATCTTTCTCCATCTTGGTCAAAACTTATTGGGAGCGTTAATAGTAAAGCATCTTGATCCCATTTCTACACAGCTTGGAGAGGCTGTAGGAATCCCTGGGGTATCCTTAAAACAGCTGAATACTCTATCCCCTATGGCAATGTTCCTCAAAATATAGCCCATGGAACACTTTCAATCGACGCATCTGGGAAGCCTGTTGAAAATTTATACCTTAGACCCTCTCTAGGTCTACTGAACCAGAATATATGGGAGTAGATCCCAGAAATCTGCATTTTAGCAAGCTTCCTAAATAATGATTGTATACATCAAAATGTGACAACCTCTTCTGCTGGGCCAAGGTACAACAAACCAACATCAGATATAGTAAAGGAAGAATCTGTGAATATTGTGGGGTAGGGGAGTATTTAAATTGTTACAGTTTTCTCCTGCCTCATAAAGGGATATGTCAGATTTTCTTATTACTGCGCAGGAGCCAAGGTTTTCCCATGTTCTTAGAATTATAACAGCTTTAACAAAAGTACGTGGGTAATTTGTATAGTTCCTGGAGATGGAATGATGCTGAGTTTCTAATGAAGCTTCTCACCTCCAACTTTATCATAATAAATGGTAATTAAATGTTTAATTAAAATGGTAAAGAGAATTCAGGCCAACATCATGTACCTGAGTACCAAAGTCTCTATAATCATCTTATTTTGTATCCAAGAATAGACATTGTCTTGAAATAGCCTTGAAATCAATTTATCAGTTTTCTGTAATGGGCAGTCCTCACTTAAATTGAGCAGGAATACATCAAAATAATGGGGATAAGAAGATAAATATATTAATTTCTGATGTCTGCAAGGGAGCATCCCAGGAGGTCAGCTCCTCCCAGGAGCCCTGTGAATAATTAAACTGCTAAACAACCTTAGTGACGTCAGAACAAGGGTAAAGGCTTCTGTAATTTACTCTGTGGAGAGAGAAAAGAAGCACTCCAGAGCTTGTGAGGAGGTGTTCAGGCTGAATCCTGCCTAGACAGGATGGTGTTTTGTACCATAGTCTAAACTTGTCAAGGGAAGAGTGAAAATTATTTAGTCCAGGTGCTGGGAAAGACATAGGGAAATAATTTGCAAATGATACATGAAGCTTTTTCTATCTCAAGCATTCAGATTATTCTGCATCATCGTAAAGATTGAATATTTAGGCACAAGTGACTCAAAGTCATAAAATCTAGAAAGTATTGACCATTTGGAAGGAAGCTTATACTTAATACTTCTTAGTGTGAGATAAAGCAAAAGAAATTTACAATGACTTTACTAGGAATGTGGAGGAGAAATTTCTTTAAAATACTCAAAAAAATTTTTAGCAATCAAAGAATAGTATATAGAAATTAATTGATATCTATGATACTAAAGCTTACTTTAAAAATAAGTAACATGGGGCAACTGGGTGGCTCAGTTGGTTAAGCATCTGATCCTTGATTTTGGCCCAGGTCATGATCTCATGGTTCAAGCCCTGAGTCAGGCTCTGCACTGATAGCATGGAACCTTCCTGGGATTCTCTCTACCCCCCTCTCTCTTCCCCTCCCTCACTTGCTTATGTGTGTGCACATGTGCAAGCTCTCTCTCTGTCTCAAAATGAATAAACTTAAAAAAATAATAATCAATTCCATTATATTTATTCAATGTTAAATTTGTTTTATTCCTGTGAACTTAATAAATACTTGTAAGTGCATTTGACCATCTAGTCTTGTTGTTGTTATACAAAGTCTCTGAACTTTTCCAGGGTGAGTTAGGTCATGAGGATCCTCAGGAACTTGAGCCTAATGGCTCAAGAAGGAAATACAATATATTTTCTTTCTTCCTTCACTTCAGAGTTTTCCAAATAAATACTGCCTTTTCTTTAACAAAGTCATTTCAGTGGCATGTAAGGAATACATGACCTGTATTAGTCAGTGCATTTTTTGTCATAGCTGACAGAAATTTTGCAATCTGGCTTAGGCATGATAAAGAAGGTCATGGATAAGGGCTTTAGGCATGGATGGGTCCAGGGAATTAAAACACAATAAGATACTGTCTCCCTTCATTCTCTGTCAAGAAAAACAAAACCAGGTATTGGTCAGCCCAGAGGAAAGAGGGCTGGTAAAAACTGCACAGACCTTGATTGTCCTGAGGTATATATTAAACCCACCCTTAAACCATTCATGGTGGTCAGTAGGTTGGGTACACTAATTTCTCAAGACCATGTTTGTTTCTGACTCCTCTAGCAGGAGAAAAGATCAAGTCTGCTTAGATAACATGCAGTGATTTCCCTGTAAGAAAGAGTTCTAGTTCTAGGAGAATGGGGATCTAGCACTGGGTTTTTGTTTTTGTTTTATTTCTAAAACATTAAAGCAAACAAAATAGAGCTCCATGTGAAACTGCTAGAGAGCTGGTGGATGTATTTCTCTTTGCCTCTATCAGTCAGAGGTAAAACGGGATCATTTCTGGCTAAAGCACATAGGCTGGCTTGGTGTTTTCCTCTTATTGTGGCCATTACCGGGTGGTAGGTGAGAACGGTCAGCTCTCCATTCTCTGTGGATGAGTTGGGGCACACTGGTATTTCCTTACCTGAGAAGAGATACCCTTGTTAGTTTTGAGGTGGTTTCATGCTACTCAACAGCCAAGATCAACTCCCTGTTTAGTCCAGAAAATCTTCCTAAGATTCTTCTGTGATCCCCCTAACCAAAAGAAACTGCCTTAAGGTCCCATTCCTGGATTGGTCCAGTCCATATTGCCTCTTCTTTAGCCACTATTTCATCCCTAGAAAAATAAGATATTTTTTAGATTCTCTGTGTGAACTTTATTTGCCTGGTGCTTCATCATTAGCTCTTCCATTATATAATTTTTGAATCAGAGCCTCAAGTATTCTGTGTTTAGCTATCTGGATTCTATAAGCACAGTTACACAATTAGCAGCTTCCCTCATTCTGTCTTAAAGTTACGTTTTACTTGTAATTCACCACACTCTGCCCACCCAGGCAAAATGTAAATTTCTTCTGTCTCCCATTCAGAAACATCTTATCTCTATAAAATGCTATATTCGAGGATTCACAATAAAACATGCTCACAGACTTCTGCTTTATTTTTGTTTTTGTATATATAGGGTTCTATTTTCACATATTAACATAAGACCTATGTGGAAAATCATCTCCACAGCCACAGTCATCCTTCCAGATCAAGTTTATTTTTTCACAGTTACTTTCACAACTGGTGAAATAGCCTTGCTATGATAATGTTGTATCTGAAACACTATTCCTGTATCAGCCCCTTTATACCTTCAAGTGTTCACACTCAAGAGGCAATTTCCAGAAAAATATTTTAAGGAAATTTTAAAAAGCAGCAAACACTTAATACCAAAAGTACAAGTCACATTGTTGAGCCTCATAATGACAAAAAACAAACAAGCAAGCAAAGAAATGTTTTAAAAGGAAGCCACTTACATATCCAATAAAAGGTTTGTTTAAAATTACAGTGCGGGAAGGAGAGCCTGGGTGGCTCAGTCAGTTGAGTTGGTCAAGTCGGTTGACTTGGCTCAGGTCACAATCTCCCGGTTTGTGGGTTCGAGCCCCAAGTTGGGCTCTGTGCTGGTGGCTAGAAGCCTGGAACCTGCTTCAGATTCTATGTCTCCCTCTCTCTCTGCCCCTCCCCTGCTCACTCTCTGTCTCTCAATAATAAATAAATGTTAAAAAAACAAAAGTAAAAAAATTAAAATTACAGTATGGGCAAATACATTTTATGTGGACAGTGCAATTATTGACAAAGTAAAAAACATGAGGAAGTGCTCCTGACATTTTTTTAAAAAGATAAATGGGATTTAAATTATGCAGATAAACTTTATGTAAAAACTATGCCTAAAAAGAAAGACTAAAATAAATTGCCTAAAAAGAAAGACTAAAATAAATTGCTAATGTGCTTGTCTTGTACTGGATTATGATGTTTTGGTGTCTGTCAAATAACCTGCACATGTATAACTTTTAGGATAAGAAAGAGAAGTTATAGGCAGTATTAAAAATAGATGCTGCTTAATCTTAAAGATTAATCTTAAATATCATCGGCTTAAATATCTTTCCAGTGAACTTTTCACTGACCTTTCTCCTTTTCCTTCTTGTATTCACAGATTAGGTGCCTCATAATGATCCTTTTTTAACTTTCATTGTGGTGATGTATGTTTTTGTAAGTTTCATGAACCAGATCATCATTCATTTAATTGTAGGAGTCACACCTTGTTTTGATGTGGGCTTCCATAGCTCTGAGAACAAGTCTTTGAAAACCTGGGTGCTTGTTTGCAGCATGTTGGATTAAACCAAAAGCATAAATACTGCAGTTTTCCTGATTTTACTACAGCTTCTACCTTCTATATTAATGAGCTTCTAAGGTTGTGGCTAGGGACTTAAAAAAAAATTAAACCAGCATCTGGTCCACAAATAAAAGACATCAGCTATCAGCTACCTGGACACAAGATCAGTCTCTGGATGAAAACTGCCATTGTTTCCAGGAAAGAGTTGGGGAAATAAAGGACGATATACCAGAATTAAAATATAGCCCAAAGACAAAGCCAAAATTTAAAACGCCAGAGCATATAATCTGTGATCTTTGTCCAAGAAGAAAATGTCACTTTTTATTTGACATGTCTGCATCCGCTCAGTCACAGTCAAGGCTTGATTTTGATCCCTGATTCTGTCTGTGATGATGGAGCCAAAACCACCAGCTGAAAAATGTCCCGTTAGCAAAGCCAGTTATTTGTTTCCATGAGACCCAAAGTAAACCAGTTGTTAAGGCTTTTCAAAATCTGAGGTTAGCAAATTGATCTGTGGGCTTGCCTTGCCTAAAATATGACCTGAAATGTGAACTCCAAGTAGCTGAATATGGATACATCCAACTCCTATCGCAGGTCTGACCCCAGCCAGACCTCATTCTGAAATGAGCAGTTTGTCTGGTCTCCTCCTTCCCTCTTCACAGGCCACTCCTTCCAGGCTCTCCCTCTTCCTCTCTTTCTCTCTCAATATTTGCTGTTTTCCGATCCTAGCTTATCACAATTTGCTGTATAGCAAATGAATAGCTTCATCACTAAAACCTAATTTCAAAAAACTAACTTCTTAATGTATTTCTTAACATCTTAAAGTAAATACATAATCCAAAATAATTCAAAAGTGAAACAGTAATACGTTTTTAAATCCCTTTTCTTTGGGGCACCTGGGTGGCTGAGTCAGTTGAGCCTCTGACTTCTGCTCAGGCCATGATCTCGTAGTTGGGGAGTTTGAGCCCCGCATGGGGCTCTGTGCTGACAGCTCGGACCCTGGAGCCTGCTTCAGATTCTGTCTTCCTCGCTCTCTGCCCCTGCCCTGCTCATGCTCTGTCTCTCTCTGTCTCAAAAATAAACAAATATTAAAAAAAAATTTTTTTTAATCTCTTTTCTTCTTTTTACTCCTACAATAGCTCCTCTGGCACATTTCAAAAGGAAAAAAAAAAGCTACCCCCCTTCCTCCTCCTATTCACCCATTTCTTCAGATTCTGCATTACAGAAATTCAAAGGACAAATCTCAAAGTGAAAGACCTTTCTTTTGGTGGGCAATCAAGAAGAAACTGATAGAGGAAAGCTGACCATCTTTGGTAGGGAGGAAAAGGAAGACACCGGGAAAATACTTACATTTCTGAATTTGCTCAACATGTTTGCTTCCTGTGTCTGTGGGTCTTCACATAGGAAAGAAACTAATTTTTATGAATTATTATCAATCTAAATTATTCCTCTTGCCCATTTTCTTCATATCAGCCATTTGGAAAGCTGAAGACAAAATATAATAACAAAAGTCAAACAATGAGCGTTTCCTTTATTGTAGATGTTGTGATAAATGTATTCCATGCAGTATTTGTTATCCAAATCAAACCTATAAGTTAGATATCATCACCATTTAACAGATGAGGAAGTTTTATATAAGGGAAAACTTTCCCAAGGTCACTCAGCTAGTGAATAATAGCAGACCAAGGGTTAAACTATCAGCTATCAGCTATCAGCTGATATCTTTGACCATGAGACCCAATTCCGAAGCACTGTTTTTTATTGTGTGACTATAACAGATCAAAGGATGATATGTATTGGTTACCCCTTTATTCCGCCTGTGTCAAGCAGGCCCAGCTTCTACAAGCTTATTGGAGAAGAGTAACAAATGAAACAATTAGTCATGCGTACTCCCAAATTATATCATTAGTTTATTTTAGGACTAGCGCAATAAATTCTGACTTTCAGGAATCTTAGAATATGGCATTGATCTCGGTATCAAGTTTAGTATCTAATAGATAAGGACCATGTCCAAGTTTCAATTTTTTTTTTGTTTTGTTTTTTTTGTTTTTGGTCTAGAACTCTCAGAGAAAGTGGTATCTTGATTAGTTAACAGATGTGGTAGCAATTGTGGTACACTTCCAAAGTAAGGACAGAACTTTGGACTTGGACGGTAAGAGAGAGCTATCACTAAAGTAAAAAGGAATCACTGAGATAAGGGTCAGATAGAGGAGGGAGGAAAGAAAAGAAAAGAAAAGAAAAGAAAAGAAAAGAAAAGAAAAGAAAAGAAAAGAAAAGAAAAGAAAATGTAAGAATTTACCACAATGTAAGGAAAATTGATAGAATTTCTGTTTATGATTTTGATAATCAGTCTTTGTTTCTCATATGGCTACAGAATAAAGATTAAGCTTATTCATTGTAGTACTGTTACTCTCAAATAAGAAATCATGTATCAAGTTTTTATAACAAACCTCTCGAGTTAATGTCAGTGACAATAACACCTTCATTTTATTGTGAAAGAACTGACTTAGAGAAAATGTGTCCAGGGATACTGTAGTAGGTAGAATAATGGCCTCCATTATTGTGAACCAGTGAATATGTCACCTTATTTGGCCAAGGGGACTCGGAAGATGTGATTAAGTAGAGGAGTTTGAGATGGGAAAATCATCCTGGATGAGCCCAGTCTAATCACATGTGTCCTTAAGAGCAGAGAATCTTCCCTGGCTAGAGTCAGAGAAAGAGATGTGACAATGACCAGAAGCAGGATCAGAGAGATTTTGGCTTTCAGGGTGAGGAAGGAAATCATGAGCCAAGAAGTACAGGCAGCCTCTAGAAACTGGAAAGGACAAAGAAATGTATTCTCCCCTCGAGCCTCCAGAAAGGAACACAGCCTTGCTGACTCCTTGATTTTAGCCCAATGAGACCCATGTCAGACTTCTGACCTCCAGAACTGTAAGATAATAAATTAATGTTTCAAACCACTAAGCTTATAGGAATTTGTTATAACAGAGGTAAAAAATAAATGCAGATAATAAGTGGCAGAGTGAGGACTAGAATCCTATTTTTGCTAGTATTTGAGTACTACTGCCCTTTAGTCACTATGTTATCACTTCGAATACTATTACAGTTATTCTATAAAATAATCTCTGAGGTATCATTCCTATTTTTCAGATAAGTCAGACTTGGAATGGCTAAATTACGCACCTATGTAATTACCAGTCAACAGAGCTGCCTTCGCCATTGACAATTCCTGTATGTTTCTAGCATCCCATACTGCCTTTGCAGCTCAGGGCTCTTCACCTTTAACACAAGCTGACTTCAAGGCTCAGCCTGTTATTAGCTGTATTAAGCTAATATGAGCTATATTAAGTTTGTTCCAAACATCCCCAGGTGTGCAGTGCCCTTAAGCAGCTCAGAGATCCTCTGAAGTAGGACTTCTAACCCACGGATGCCGTTATGGGATGAATTGTGTCCACTCCAAAATTCATGTGTTAAAGTCTTAACCTCAGTACCTTGGAATGTGACCTTTAAAGTGCACCCTTTAAAGAGGTAATTAAGGTAAAATGAGGTCGTTAGAGTGGGCTCTACTCAAATTGAACTAGTGTCCCTAGAAGAAGAGGAGATTAGGACACGGACAACAAGACGGAAAGACAACCATCTGAGGACACAGCAAGAAGTGATCATCTGCAAGCCAAGGACAGAAGCCTCAGAGGAAATCGAACCTGAACACACCTTGACCTTGGACTTCTAACCTCCAGAACTGTGAGAGAATAAATTTCTGTTGCTTAAGGCTTCCAGTCTGTGGTATTTTGTTATGACAGCCCTAACAAGCCCATATACATGCTCTCCCAGTAACAAAGCCTCATCCCCATCCTCCAGACATGGATTTAGTTGGCCTGGGTGAGGCTTATGCACCAGGTTTTTCTCTATTTGTTTGTTTTAATTAAGATCATTTCTGTTTGTGGAGAATACACAGCTGGTCTTTTACAGATAAATACGATTTTAGCAGACAGAGAAAAATTTCCAATCATTCAGTTGTATTCATAAAATGTTCATTTGAATTAGCTTTTTTAATAGTCAGAAAATTGCTTTACCTACTTTCCATGCTAGTGTTTCTACTGGGCATTTTTATTGTATCTGAATTATAGAAGGCACTTACATAAGGAAGTTTTGTTAGTTGAGATGTTGAGAGAACAGTTTGCGTTCTGACTCTGCTCCCATCTGCGTGAGCTTTCAGTCCACCTAACTTTCCTGGCTCTCCATTCCCTTCAATGTTATACCCTTCACCTTTTCTTAAAAGTTCTGATGAAAAGGACTTTAGTGATAGACTTCTACAACTATCCTAAATCACTGGACACAACCTCTAAATTTTCTATTTTGTGAAATCAAGAAACATTGCTTCCTTCAATAAGGAAACGTTGTATTTCTCTTTCTTGCCTAAAATTCTACATGTAGGATGCCCTTTTTCAGTATATCCCAAATGCATTAAGAAAACTCATTATTTTAGTAAATTTAATGACAGTTGCACATATGAAAAGTGCTACTTTCTGTTCTGGCCTGGGTAAATGGAAATAGAAAAACTACTCCGTCTAGGGAGAGAGGATAAGAAAACTAGAAGCTGCTATCCTGATGATGCCAAGTTATTCACATGGTTAAAGTTAGCTAGCTAGCTGCCTTAGCCTGCCAGGAAAACGGAAGGCAAAGATTCCAACAGGTCCACTCCCTCTCTGTTTTAATATCTTCCTGAGGGGAAAGGGGATTTACAAAGTTCCCTGCAAGGGGGTGCCTGGGTGGCTCAGTCGACTGAGGGACAGACTCTTGATTTCGGCTTGGGTGATGATCCCAGGGTCATAGAATCAAGCACCGTGTCAGGCTCTGGGCTCTGCACTGAGCTCGGAGATTGCTTAAGATTCTCTCTCTCTCTCCCGCTGCCCTTCTCCCCCTGCTCTCTCTCTGTCTCTCTCTCTCTTAAAAATACATAAAATAAAATAAATAAAAATAAAAATTCCCAACGTGTATTTACTTGCTCTTCAACTGAATATTTAACTTTAAGAAAAACATTCTAAATTGATAGCTATTTGGATTTTCCAGAATGGCATTATTTAAAGCCAGTCACATTTGGGGCGCCTGGGTGTCTCAGTTGGTTAAACGTGAGACTCTTGATTTCAGCTCAGGTCATGATCTCATGGTTGTGAGATCAAGCCCTGCATTTGGAATTCTCTCTCTCCCTCACTCTACACCCCTCCCCCACTCACATGCACACTCTCTCTCTCTCTCAAAAAATAAACATTAAAATAAATGAATGAAGCCAGTCATATCAATCACAACTTCTTCTAATGTTCTCAGAGAATTCGTTATTTCGGTCTCTTCTTCCCTTTGTTGCTGTGTCCAGAATTTCTCTAAAGAGAGTACCTTTATTTCATGTGGAGTGAAATGGCCCCTAAGCCTGTACAACAGCTTGGTAAATAAAAAGGAGGTTCTTTATTGTGCCATTTGTTTAATTGCACTGCAGATTTGGCAGCAGTCTGTTCAAGCTCTTGGCATAAGTGCTGCTAAAGGGTTGACATCTGGCACATAAGCACCGAGCACAGGCCTTTCGAGCATCATTCGAAGGCCCGAATGGCAGGCAAATTCCAGTTGCTGCCTCTTAAACGCCTTTAAAATTTTATATGTCATGCATTCCACAGCATAACCATATTTCCTATTTATTGTAGACCTACATTTATATAATTGCTTTGTGAGTCTTTACTGAATTTTAAATCATTCTTTTATATATTCTAGGGGCTAAGGCAGTGCTAAGAACAAAGTTGGTGCTAAATATTTCATTTGCTTGAAACTAGAAACACGTTTGTCAGAATACAATTTTATGACAAATTTATGATGTTCATTGATACTGGGAGGTAGTATCTATGATGTAAGTAGGTAATGAACATAAGTAGATAATAATAAACATAAATAGATAATGAACAGCAAGACTCCTCTTATGAGGAAACTTTCTGCTCTTCCATACATAATGGACCCTCTTACCTATAAAGATCACCCATTACAATTCCTTCCTTTTTCCTGAATAATTCAAAAACATTTGCTAGGATTTCTATGCACCATAGACAGCAATAATAATAATTCAAAATATATTTGGTATGATGTTAAGTCATGTTTTTCCAGATACATAAGCAATATAATTTCCAGTCATCACCGATGAAAGGACTGGTGTAACCAAGTTGCCACATCTTGTGTTTCGTGTCCATTATACCTGCGGTGTGCCCCCTGGGGACTCTCTTTGAATCAGAGGCTAAGTATTTGCTGAAGTAATGCCTGTTGTGGGCCCAATGTTGTAGAAATAATAAGCACACAAGGAATCAAAAAATGTTTACAACTTATTTCTTTAATAGACACACAAAAAAGTCATTTTTTGAGTATGATTTACACTTGCCAGTAAATAAGATGACCACATTTACCATCCAAACTGAAGCACTTTAGATCAAAAAAGCATGATGAATAAGTGTGCCAAGGAAATAGGTGTAAACCAAGACTGTCCAGGCAAAAATGTCATCTATGATCATCCTACTCGTAAATACGCTTTTGCCATAATATCAAGGAAAGGTACTTTGTACCTAAAAGTATATTATTGCTCTACGAATATCATGATTTTCATTAAAATTTTGCAGTCTGTTGCTGTCTGCATCATTTTCTTCTTCCTGCCGGAATCCAAATATCAGTTCGATCTATAGAACTTACAGGGATGCAGAGAAGAAAACTCAAAATTAGAGCTAAGATCAGATGTGACTCCTGGACGCTGCACGAGTCCCTTCTGCAAGGCGCGTGGTAGTTCACAGATAAAGGCTGCCAAGCTTACAACTCCATTCCTTTCAAAGCTCTATCTATCCTATACCAAACAACCGAGTGAAAAATATAATCAATTCTGTCTAGACAATATCAATCAATGTCAACCATTGAAAAAGAAGAAGCACGGCGATTAATAGCAAGAAAATAAACTTGCAGTGCTCTCGGTTAACTAAACTGCATACGTGTCATCATATGGAGAAGCTCAAAGCTAATGGTTTAGGCCTTCTTTATGCCTTCAAATTATGTGTCTGTTATATACATCCTTAAACCAACTTCTCCATATGAAGAGCCCCAGAAAGGCATTCTGATTGTACAAAATGTGAATCTTTTTGGAAAAGGAATAAAATAAAAATATCTTTCTCTCATATGGCTGACTTTCAAACATGAATCTCGTTTTATAACAGAAAAAAAGATAACTGAATTTGCAATGCTTTTGCTTTGAGAACTTGGAGAAGGAGGTAGTTATTTCATTCATTTGGGATGACTGACCCATCCAAATCGATGTGCACAGACACCAAGAGCTAAGGTGCTCCTTGTTTCAGACAGAGAGACAACTGATCCATTTTCCTGTGTAGCCTGTCCTCGTGTGATGTGGAAGGAGAGAGCCTAGATCCCAATCTCAATCAGGCACATTTAATATCTTTGTACTGTGAAAAGTATAACAGATCGATCAAGGTCAAGTTCTGGTTTTATTCTTATTTTTAGTGTGTCACTTCTCCAGAGTCTGGCTGATGATAGAATATTGTAACAAAAGCTCCTGGGGAAAAACTGTCACTGAATCACTAGGACTTAGTTAATGCTCTTGATAGAAGGCTTATGTACTTTCAATTCTGTAGAGAGTTTTCATTCTAGAAAAACTGGAAAGAGCTTGAAAAATAGGAAATTTACCACTCACCCCTTCATAAGAAGAAGTTTAGGTACAAATAGAAATGGTTTACCTAAGGTCACCTTGAGCGGGTGGCAGAGCTGAGGATGTACAATCCTAGAACCTTCTACTTTGTTATGTTACAGGGCAGTGAAAGATATTTTAGGCATTTCAAGAACAAAGTGTTCCTGTAATGTCATCTGTGAAGAGTCCTCTATTTTAATATATCACCTCCATCAGTGGTTCACAAAGTAAGGTCTCCAGATCAGCCTCGTTAGCATCTCCTGGGAACTTGTTAGATTTGCAAATGTCTTGGGCCCCACCCCAGATCTCCTGAGTCAGAAACTGGGTGGAGCTCCCAAAATGTTTTCACAAACCCTCCAGCTCATTCTGACGCCTGCTAAAATCTGAGAACTACTGATCTAGTTGTTTACCAGAGTCCATATGATTGGCAACACGTTTAGAAGATTTCCTCCCTCTCCCTAATTTCTAAAAAAATACTATGAAATCAAGGTAAACCTGATCATTCATGCACCCAAAAAAGGTGAGGAAATAGCGTAAGTTGTTTAATTTATTCATTTCTTTCATTCGAACTGACCAACTGTAAACTTCATCCTATAAGTCTCTTGTCTATTTTAGAGATGGCAGAAGAAACAAAGAATGTTTCAGGGATGATTCTATCCTTCAGGAGCTCAAATATACCAAGAAAATAAGAAACTGCACTTAGCAATACTTTGGAAGTGTTGCTTGGTAAATGCTACCGTTATCTAGTAAGTAACTGAGATCCTTTCTGCCATCAGATCCAGGTAAAATGCTTTGGAACTACTATAGCCTTTGGAGGTCTAAAGAAAGCTCTTTCCCAAGATTAAGGCAAATTGTTCTTGTGGCCACATCTGTCTTCTGGTGCCTTAAACTTTTGTTCTTGATGTGAAACACAGTCTTCTTCAAATTCTAAAGCTCAAAGTAAAACAAAATACGAAACACTCACCCAAATTATTAATGAATGTAGTCTGTTTCAGCTGGAGCTCTGAGGTGATGAAAGAGGATTCTTTACTAAAGCAAGGCAAACAGATTCCAGCCATAAATAGGATTTTTGTGTGCCTAAAAGGTCCTTTGGTTTCCCCCTGACTTTATCCTTCACAGCTCTCAGCCCTCCAGTCTCCTGACTCCTCAGCTCACTCTCACCCCTTTTTTTGTAGAGCAAAAAGTCTCTGTTGTTTATCTTCCTGCTTGCCACGATGTTCAGTTCCATTTCCTGACCCTGTGCAACATTTTCTTTTTTCTGTAAAGAAATAAATATCCTCTAAGAAATATCTTTGTGTTAGATGTTTGTAATAAAATATTCTCCTCTTATAACCATAAAAATAACTCAAAATCTTCTTAGTGACTAGCAGAACAATTATATTTGAGATATTAATAAGACTTTCAGTAGCACATGAATAATAAGCATTTACTCAAGGAGATCTTTATTAGCTGCATCCAGAGCACTATAAAGTCTACACAGATGAATGAATCTGTCTTTGTCTTTACAGAGCTTATGAGCTAGTAAGTTCTTGACGGGGAAGGATGTGGGAGGAAGAGAGAGATTTGCACAGTAGTTGGGTAAAATGCTCTCAATTTTCTATGAAATGACAGCAGAAATGCTCATCCCAGTGCTGTTTCAACAATTCAGGAACTTCAAAGAAGTTGACATTTGAGGCACAACCCTGGAAGTTTAGAGTTACAACTCTAGACCAAAGAAATCATGTGCTCAGTGGTTGAAGCCACAGGAGTTCATTAGAATGACTAGGAAGAACAGAGAAAGAATATAATCTGAGAAGAGAAACTGTAAACATCTACAGGGTACATGGCATAGAGGAGTCAATAAAATATTATCAGACTAATACAAGGAGGAGAATATTAAGAATGGTATGGTTGTTACTAATAACAACCATTGTTGCTGCAGAGGTTAAGGAAGTTGAAATTCCAGATATACCTATTGTCTCAAATAAACTGAGTCCTTGAATGTGTACAGAAGATACCATAGAGTGCAGAGGTCAAAAACCAGATTGGCAGGGCCAATGGGCTGGAAATAAAAACTCAAAGACCAAGTTTACAGTATTTCGTCCACTTCCCATTTCAATATTCTTGAGAAAGAAGGTGATACAGTGATTGCCTAGTAACACAAAGATAATGAATTTCACATGAAAGAACTTTCTTGATAAAAAATATTTGAAAGAACTTATATTATTGAAAGGTAAGAGGGATTAGATGGTATTGAGCTTATCCTGTTATTATAAATAGTTAAGAGTTAAAACATATTAACAGCTCTTTCTGGGCACTGGACAGCAGCTACAGCAGAGCTCAAACCTTGAGAGGAAGAGAGAACACAAGGTGAACCCTATGTTTTCCCTGGCTCTCACTGAGAGCATCTTCCAAACCTCAGTTCAAGGAAGTAGAGTGATAGAGCAGTGATTCTTGCTAGCACGAAGATACAGGTCACTGTTTGGGGTTGCCAAGGCAGGTGACATTTGAGGGGAAGGTACTGGAGATAAAAACAGTAAAAACTCTAAAAATCTGTGTTCAAAATTCCCTTCTGATCTTTGGCTGATGCCTAAGGTGATACCTACAAAAGTAGACCAAAATTCTAAGAGGCTCAGCAGAGAACACCGAGGAAACAGAAGTTGAAGTTTGGGCCAAACAAGTGTGCAAAGGCCTTGGTGAACAATCTAGTCTTTGGGTTCCAAGCCACGAAAATGTCGCACCCTAGAAGTAGGTGCAAAACAAAACATACCTGCTGTAACAAAGCCTAAAATCAAGTTTCCCTATGATCAGAGTTAACGGCCAATAATTTAGCTGACTGTCAGAACAAAATTCAAGACTCTTTAGAGGAAAACGTCATAGTGTAGTCTGACAATATATCATCCAAATGTGATTAAGGCAGGAAAAAGCTAATAAAGGAGATTTAAAAATTAATGAGATCCAGAGATGATTCACATGCAGAAGTTAGTACATAACATAATTAATAGTGAAGAAAATAGGGGAAATGGACAAATTAGATTTTAAAATGGAATACTTAAGTGCAGAATTAGAATTTTTTAAAAATTTAGTGGGCATTCTGGAACTGCAACTTGCAATGTTTGAAATACATCTGAAATGAAGAACTCATTGGATAGGTTTAACAATAGACCAGCCCAGAAAACAGGATTAGTGAATGCAAAGACTTCAATTGGACATATCAAAACTGAAGCGCAGAGAGAAAAAGGATGGAAACGATAGAACCCGCAGATCTTCTCTAAAAGTCTAACACCTGTAATTGAAGTTCCAAGAGGAGATACAAGAGAATGAGATAGAAGGAATATCTGAGAAATATTGGTAGAGCATTTGTCACATCCGATGAGAGATATCAACCTACAAATTCTAGCTCACTGAACTCTAATACAGGACAAACACAAACAGAATCACACCTCAGCACTCTATAATCAGGTGCTGAAAATCAAAGACAAAAAGAAAATCTTGAAAGCAACCAGAAATAGATGCATAGCACGTTCAAAGGCCCTGTAAGACTGTAAGATTTCCTTCCTGCCTCCTCATGTGCCAGACAGACCAACACGTCCCTCTTCTTTCATGAGCAAATAATTCTGTGACATTATTTGTCCTGATAGGCCCCCAATTCAAAAGATTTTGTCAAACACAGACAGAAAGATGACAAGAGCAAAGAACTATTTCTGGGCCAGACAGTTTCAATCCAGATTAATGCAGGTCCCACAAAAGCTAGTATCATATCTACTTTGTCCATGGCAATTTATCTAGTGCCTGGGACAGCGTGTGCCATATGGAAATGATTCACTCAAACTTTGAATTATGAATGAATGATAAAATATTGAAATCTAAATTTAATAGACTATGGGTCAAAAATATGGAAGCAAACTTTAGTATATAACTCAGGTATATGTTATTAAACTTTATTTTAATAAAAGCATTGTTTAAACATTATATAAACACTACCAAGCAATATTTATAAATATTATAAATCAATTCAGAAAGGCTTGAGAAAGAAATCAAGATTCCTAATAAGATTGCACCTGATATGACAATTATTGCTTTAGTTACTTGCAGATATTATAAAAATCAGTTTTTAAAAAATCAGGTTTTTTAAATTTATCCTTCTAGACAATCAAATTTCAAGCAAGGCAAGTTATTTTCTAGATATCTTGTCATACACTTGAAATTGCTTTAAAATATTCTTTTATCTTAAGCCAAATCACTTGGCAAGGCATATTCTTTAAAGTTAAAAAATGGGGAGGAGGGAGGTGAAATGGCAAAATAATTTTAAATTGAAGTTCTACTCATGGTGTTATAATATTCTTTGATCTTGCCCTCAAAAAATAGAGGTTGAGAAAACATCATTAGAAAACATAATGTGGAAGCTTAATCTTAGATGGAACACAGTTGAACACAAATGGCATTAATATCAGAGAAAAGAAGATATTTCACCATCTCATGCTAATAATATCTGGTAGCAGTAGTATAAATAGTAATCAGGAGTCTCTTTTAGAGTAATCCCTATTATATGCACTAAATTTGGAACTACTACGGAGAACACATTGTCCCAAATTTCTGAATGTGAAGCCATTGTGTAATCTTTTAGAATCAGCCCAAGATTCCCTTTTATTTAAAGCTAAGATGGGGGGCGCCTAGGTGGCTCAGTCGGTTAAGTGTCCGACTTCAGCTCAGGTCACGATCTCGCGGTCCGTGAGTTCGAGCCCCGCGTCGGGCTCTGGGCTGATGGCTCAGAGCCTGGAGCCTGCTTCCGATTCTGTGTCTCCCTCTCTCTCTGCCCCTCCCCCGTTCATGCTCTGTCTCTCTCTGTCTCAAAAATAAATAAAACGTTAAAGCTAAGATGGCATTCCTCCCCCTAACAAACTGTGTATGTAGTCCATCAGTTTTTTTAAAAAGTTGAAAACCTGTTACACTAACAGACTGTTAGCTTTTAATCATATTACTTCTCTGATCATTTATTTTAAACCATATATTTCTTTTTGAAGACACTTAAGGTACCTCTGTGTACCTTAAGTAGCACAGCCATACACACAGGAAATGAGTGGTATGAAAGCCTGACTTTCTCACAATTTCACCACTTTGCTGTTCCCTCTGGGCAAACGTATTATTTCTGGTATTTTGATTTATTTTGTTTATAAATCTCTTACTGTGTGTTATGGTGTCCACAATGCCATACATGGCACCAAGATAAATGAGCCAAATTTCTGCCGTCAGTGTTCAAAGTCTACCTGAGGAGAAGATAAATTATAATGTTTTCTTGGTATTGATGTAATGTCATGCTCTGATAGAGACAATTATAGATAAAGTACCTGATCCACACAGCAGGATGGGCGTGAGGGTGACCCAGAGCTTTGTGGCAGAGAATGCACACTGGGAGTTCATCTTGAAGGCTGAGCAAAAGTCAGCTCAGTGTGGATGCTTGGAGGATGAAAAAAAAAGTAACTGTTTCAAGAAGAAGTAGGCAAAAAAAAAAAAAAAAGTGCAGAATGTGAATGGCACGTCATCCATCGCATTGTATGGGTTGGGAGCAAATTATGGTGCATATAGGCAAAGGTGGTTTGGCATAGAATTTCATCATTATTAGATGTAAACAGTTATTCCTAAAGTGATACAGACACGTAAGTCTGCACTGGCCAACAAAACTAAAAGTCTAGTATAATATGATTATAGTGCAATATTGTTAGGATTAACAAAATTTTCAGATGCATTGGAAGTTTTTTCTAATCTATCTTCTTGAAAAAACCTGTGATAGAGTTTTTGTCCTCAAATCATGCTACAACTCCCTTTCATCTAGTTATACCTTATAACGACATCCCTTCCCAAAGGAAGAGGATTGCAAGTATCCTACTCACTCCAGTAAATTGAGATACAGATATTAATGATCATAAGTGTATAGAAGGAAGTATTTGGCATTAGTATTTCTCTACAGTCATTAGGATTATATCTCTTGCGAGCCAAGGAGACATCAATTTCCTCTGCAATTTTCCTGAGTGATCAAGATATAGCTCAGCTCCATTTGGGTTTGGCTAATAACAGAAGACTACACAACTCCCACAGAGTCTCCCTATGTCCCCAAACAGCTTATTTTAGGGGCACATATGTATGTTTGAATTTGAGGGAAAGCTGTTTTATTACTAAACGTTGTACAGATCAACAGTGCTTTCTTTTTTTTTTTTTTTTTAAACGTTTATTTATTTTTGGGACAGAGAGAGACGGAGCATGAACGGGGGAGGGGCAGAGAGAGAGGGAGACACAGAATCGGAAACAGGCTCCAGGCTCCGAGCCATCAGCCTAGAGCCTGACGCGGGGCTCGAACTCACGGACCGCGAGATCGTGACCTGGCTGAAGTCGGACGTTTAACCGACTGCGCCACCCAGGCGCCCCAACAGTGCTTTCTTGAAATAGTGAACGCTACAACCTATCAGCCATTTTTTATTCATATCCCTTCCATCCCTATTTCAATCCCAATTTACTCATTGGTCAAGTTAAAAAAAAAAAAAAAAAAAAAAAAAGAGCCAGAATAAATAAGTAACAGAAGGGCACCGGATAAGAGCAGGAATGAGAGACACTTTATACTTTAGGATGATCAAGCTCAACTATTTAAAGCTAGTCATCACTGCTGGGGGTTAGGATAGTTTGTTTCCTTTCTCTGGAAGTTCCTCTACCATAATCATGCGCTTCAAGTAGAACCAGTTCTTAGTTACATTTTACATCTATAATTAACTGCATCTAACAGAAAAATGACAGTTACACTTTCAGAATTGGTTTATGTCTCCTTTCTGGCTTGAAAAGTCGTTGTTTTAAGCAAAATTGGGAAAAGAAGGGGATTGATTTGAAGTCTAACATAGCATTTTTATTCAAATGTTCTTGAAATTTCTGAAGCTAGGTGTCATGGAGACCTATGTACATTCAAAGGGTCACGGCTGTGGCCAGAAGGGTAATAGACAGTTGATCAGGGAAACTCAAAATATAAGACTAAATACCAGAAAGTATTTAATCAGTATCCTTTGTTTATAAGTGAGGTAACTAAGACCAGAAAGGGTATGTGACATTCCTAAAGGTGTCAAAACGTTAGATGATTCAATAACCAAATCTTTGAGCTAGCGTGCTCTGATATACACACAATAGACCAGCACTGGTTTGCTAACAGTGGTTGTTAGAAGTAACATCTAATCCTGAATTTACTCCTTCATCATTTCCTTTTCAATTCTTCAGAAGGGTCCAAAGACATACACAGGCATTTTACAAAGATTAACAGACACAGAAAATAAGCCTTAAATTATATGAAGGCAATCATACCAAATGTTCTTTTGGAACCAATATCACCTAAATCAATTCTATTCCAGTCATTCTTTCAGTGTTTATAAGAGTTATATTGCTTTGTAGTAGGTTTCATCTTAGTGAATTAATTTCGTATCTTCCCCCAGAGGCTGACAAGATTCCAATACCTTTCTTTCAGTATCTCACAGAATTCCATACAGGAAAGTAGAGGTATTAAGTAATCAAAATACTGAGAAAATATCATATGTAGATATATAGATATATAGATATAGATACATTTTTTCTTTTTAAAAAAGCATTATTTTTAATATAAATATTTTTTACCATCAGAGCAAAAACGAATAGCTACTATAATCCTATCTCAAACTTCATTTGGGAGTAGAGTTCTTTTAGCAATAAGTCTAATATATCTGGTTATTGCTAGCTGATTTGATTGAACTCATTTTAAGACATATACAAACTCCTGTATGTGAGTGGTAGAAATGTGACTATCAGACACTCATCAGCTTGTTACAATTTTTATAGAAAAGAAATGTCAGTTCCATTGTAGGCAGTCAATTATCTTTTATGAGTCCTTGTGAAACCAATAAACCCTATGACTCCACCCCTGAGAGTTCACATAACAAGATTGAGTTTAATCAATCCAAAAAAAAATTAACTTTGATAACCAAGGAAACATAAAAACCAGTCTTTTCAAATAGGAAATGAATACATGAATTTATAATTTTACTTAGCAATTCAAAATGAAAGGTCAAATCATGTCCCTGGGCCAGCAAGTAGGAAAGACTATTGTTAGACAGTAATTTAATAAGGGAATGAATGGGCAACTAATCTCGCAGTCATGGAAACTGATTTCTCTGTGACTGTACTGAAAACAGATCCATCTGAGGAAGGAAAAGCTCTCATTTTATTCATACAGCCGGGAGCTCATACAAGAAAAAATTGAAGCATAAACAAGTTTTGCTGCTAACATTTTCAATATTTGCTATAAAGAAAATGATACCTATGATGTCTAGCAAAGGTGAATATTTGGTTAAATACCATATACTCTGGTTATTTTTATCAAAGTGGCAAATAGGCATGTATTCAATTACACAGCATAACATTTTTAAACAAAGATCCCAAGCTATGTTTCTGAATTGGCTGATATGAGAAGCAAATTTTTATGACAAGGCATCTATCTATAAAACAAAATATTCTGATTAGATGTACAAAAAACAAAAGATGAGAGGTAGATTTGGACAGGCAGTCAGGCTGCATAGAAAAAGCAGTAATCTTCCCAAATTTTAATGGTATCTAAACATATATTATATCTTACACTATTTAATTATACATTAAAATACATAATAGTTAAAAATATAGCTCCTTAAATATATATAAAGTATAAATATAATTTTTATATAATTACATAAATTATTTATAAATGTAGTTTAATTATAAATTAATTCTATATGACATATAAATTATATAAATAAATTTATATAAAATATATATTTATGTAATATATAAAATATATTTATATATTATATAAAATATAAATTATATAAATTTATAATATATAAATATAATATTTATATAATATATAAAATATATTTATATAATATTATATAATATAAATTATATAAATTTATAATATATATGATATATATATTATAAATATAAATTATATAAATTATATAAAATAATTTATATAATATATAAAATATATATAAATTAAATAAATAAATACATAAATAAACAAACACACATATATATGTACCGGTAATAAAGGTCAAAACTGATAAATGTCATGGCTAAGCATTAATTCTGAAGAAGAAAAAGAAGGAGGAGGTGGCAGAGGAGGAGGAGAAGAATTAAGAAGAGGAGGAGGGTAATGAGAAAAAGGAAACGAAGAAGTTTAAGCTTATTTAAGTTAATGAACTGTGGGAAAGATAAGTAGAAAGCATGATTATACATGTATTTAAAGCTAATAGGAACAAAGTTTCTCCGAAAAAATCAGTGATCAAAACTTCTGTTCTGCTCATGAAAGATTTCCACTTCTGCTCATGAGAAGGTAACTAGTACCCAACTGATGTTTCCAAGGTAAGCAATTGTAAAATAGGATAAAATATCTGAGGAATCTATTTTCAGATAATGGACAACAGGCATAGGGCTGTGATCCCTCAGAGAAGAAAGTCAGTGAGATGAACCTAGGAATGGCCATGACTTTTTGGCTGGGGGTACTTTCCTGATTGATCTACATGGAAGGGAGACTTCATGAAGACCACATGGGTCTCAATAAGCTGGAAAGTCCTAAATCAGACTTCGATGTTACCACACTGGCTGAAATTTGTAGAGCAGTCTACCAGGGAGAAGAGAGAGACAAATGAAAAGAAAGAAAGAAATCTTCATGTGACTCCTTTTAAGATTTTTGCCAAATATTAATATGCACATGCATACGACAATGGTAAGCAAGGTCCTCCAGAAAAGAGATGCTAGGAACTTAGAAGATGAGTGGATCCTAGAGCTATACAGGGAGACAGAGAAATTCTGACCAGTCTTATACACATAAGGCTAAAATAATGGCTCCTCTAGAAGCAACCTTAAAATGTTTAAAAACAAACCTCAAAAAGATCAAGCTTATCTACTTGGAAATTAATTGTCTGCCAGAACAATATGAAGGGTGATAAATCCAGATACAACTACACAGCACTCAGAATGTGCAATATACAATAAAAAATTACTAGACAAGCAAATGAGCGAAACAATGTGACTAAACACCAGGAGGAATGAAGGCACATGTAACAAATGAGGTAAGACACTGCAAATAGCAGACAGTGGCTTTAAAAAATCCATCATAAAAATGGTCTAGGACTTAAAGAAAAAAAAATATTAATCCATAGTGGCCCAAACTGAGCTTTCAGCAGAAAAAATAATGGAAACTATTAAAAAGAAGAAAAAGGAGAGAAACAGAAGAAATTCTAGAACTGAAATTGAAAACATTTAAAATAAATACTCCCTCAATGAACATAAAAAACAGACTGGGGAAAACCAAAGATTGGTGAATCTGAGGAGAGAACAACAGAAATCTGAAACAACAGATACAAAAAGAATTAAAAACTAGAGCCTAGGTGACCTGGGGAACATCAGCAAATAGTCTACTAGACATATAATTCAAATCCCAGAAAGAGAAGAGAGTGTGGGGGAGGAAAACATATTTGAAAGCACAGAGGCTGAAAATTTCCCAAATTTGGTGGAGAAAAGTGACAGAGGGATCCAAAAATCTCAATAAACTCTGAGCAGAATAAAGACTAAGAAAACCCCAGCTAGGCACATTACTGACAAGTTGTTGAGAATAAAGAATAAAGAGAAAATAAATAAAACAACCAGAGAAAAATATCAGATACAGGAAACCAATTATATGAATCATAGAAGACTTCTTATCCAAAAAATTGAAGACCAAAAGACAACAGAGTGACATTTTTTGAAGTATTAAAAAGTTTTTTTTTTAATGTTTTTATTTATTTTTCAGACCGAGAAAGACAGAGCATGAGCAGGGGAGGGGCAGAGACAGGGGGAGATACAGAATCTGAAGCAGGCTCCAGGCTCTGAGCCCCACGTGGGGCTCGAACTCACGGAGTGTGAGATCATGACCTGAGCCGAAGTCAAGCCGAAGTCGGACGCTCAACCGACTGAGCCACCCAGGCACCCCCATTGTTTGAAGTATTAAAAGATGAGGAAAATGGTAGCAGGAGGCAATCCTGTATTGTAAACCCAGTGAAAATGTTTCATCTACGAAATAAGGTAGTATTAATAGAGAAGAATTAAGAGAATTTGTTGATAGCAGAACAATAAAATCTAAAGGAAAATTTTCTCAATGCATTGTATTAACATTGAATGCAAACTTGAATATGGAGGAAAAATGAAGAGTACCAAAAGAGGTAAAAATGAGTGTAAATATAAAAGACTATATTCTTCTTCTTTTAATTTTTTTTTACAACCATTTAAAACAACGATAAACGTCTATTGTGGGGTTTAAAGTGTATTTATATATAACATACAATAGGAAAGTGGGAATTCCACTATTAAAAAGTTCTTAAATTGTTTGTAAAGGGTTTAGATATCATTTCAAAGGGCTACATTCTGAATACTTTGAATCAAACACTAAAATATAATCCTACAAATATAAAAATATATAGATGTAAACAAAAAGATATACCTAAATGGCCAATGGAGGAACTAAGATGAAATAAAAAATGATTAATCTAAAATAAGACCAGACAGGAAGAACTGAGGATAAAAAAACACAAATAAATGACAAAATTTTTATAAATACAAAATAGTATTAAATCCAACCACATCAATAATTATGTCATAGGTAATGATCTAAACCCTCCAAATAAAAAAAGAGAGGTTGTCAGACTGAATCAAAAGCAAGCCTCAAGTAAACGCTACCTCTAACAGACACACTTTAAATATAAGGACACTGACAGGATGAAAACAAATAGATGGAAACAATATTGGCACACTGAAAAGAGTTGGCATAAGAAGTCTGGAGTAACTATATTAATAGCAGATGATGTAGACTGACTTCAAGACAAAGAATACCACCCAACACAAAGTTATTGAGGCATCTGGGTGGCTCAGTTGGTTAAGCATCTGACTCTTGATTTCAGCTTAGGTCATGCTCTCACAGTCTGTGGGTTCAAGCCCCACATCAGGCTCTCTGCTGTCAGTGCAGGGCCTACTTCAGATCCTGCCCCTCTCTCTGCCTCTCCCCTACTCACATGTGCCCTCTCTCTCCCTCAAAAACAAATTTAAAAAAATGTTTTTAAAGACAAAGTTATTTAATAATGATAAAAGGCCAGTTCAATAGAAATCATAATAAAGTGTAAATTATAAATGTATGTATGCCTAATATAATAGCGCTTTGAAATACATGAAACACAATACACGGACAGAATTAAAGAAAGAGAAATCCCCAAAGATAGTTTGATGCCAACACTTCTCTTTCGGCAATGGATAAAACAATTAATTATATAAAACCAAGTAGTGAAGACAAAAAAGATTTAAACACCATAACCAACTTGACCTAATTTACACTTCTCACAATATCCAACTGAACTTTATATATATATATACTCTTTAAGTGGATATGAAATATTTACAAAGATGAACCATATGTTTTACCATAGAATAAATTTAAATTCATTTTAAAGACTGATATCTCATGAAGAACATTCTTTAAACATACAGGATTTGGGGTGCCTGGGTGGCTCAGTCAGTTGGGCATCTGACTTCAGTTCTGGTCATGATCTCACGGCTTGTGAGTTTGAGCCCCACGTCGGGCTCTGCGTTGACATCTCAGAGCCTGGAGCCTGCTTTGGATTTTGTGTCTCTCTCTCTGCCCCTCCCCTGCTCATGCTCTCTCTCTCTCTCTGTCAAAAATAAATAAACGTTAAAAAAATTTTTAATAAAACAAAATTTTTAATAAAACAAACAGCAGAATTAAATTTGAATTCCATAAAAATAAGATCTTTCAATTTTCTTTGAGCTTAAATTATTCATCTGAGAGGTAGAAGAAAAGACATAAAAAGCTGAAATCAATACAATAAAGATATAACGTACGATACAAAAATTAAAGCCAAATTGTTTCTTTGGAAAGAAAAATAGAATTGGAAAACTCCTACCAAGGGAGTATCATGGTGGGGGGAGGGGAGAAGACAAGGAAAGGGGGGGGGGAAGGAGAGATTGAGAGAGAGAGAGGAGAGGAGGAGCAGCAGACAGAGGAGGGACAGAGAGACCACAATTTTCCAAAACTATAAGTGAGAGACAAAACAGCCGCAGATTCCACAGATATTACAAGGATAATAAGGGGTGTCCGGGTGGCTCAGTAAGTTAAGCCTCAGACTCTTTATATCGGCTCAGGCAGTGATCTTGTGAGATACAGTCCAGCATCAGGGCCCACACTAAGCGTGGCACCTGCCTGGGACTTTCCCTCTCTCTCTTTCTCTCTGCCCCTCCCCTGCTCTCTCTCTCTCTCTCTCTCTCTCTCTCTCTCTCTCTCTAAGAAAAAAAAAAGAATAATAAGGGCACACCATGGATAACTTTATGCCAATAAATTCAACAGCTCAGATCAAATGCTTAGATTCCTTGAAAGACAAAACTGAATCAAAATTAAGAAAATATGAAATAGAAAATCTGAGTAGACTTATTCCTACTAAGGTAACCATAATAACAAAAAAAGGCCATGAAGAAAATGCCACACCTAGATGATTTCCCTAGTGAGTTCTATTAAATATTTAACAAAGAAATAACAGCAGTTTTACATATGCCCTTCAGCAGAAGGAAAGAGAATGGAACACTGCCCAGACTGTTGGGGCCAGCATAATTCTGATACCAAAAATTAAACAAAGATTTTACAAAGAAGAGAAAACTGTAGACCAATATGCGTCATTACATACACGCAAAAATCCTTAACGAATTTAGCATATTGAATTTGGCGACAGATAAAAAGAATAAAATGTAATGGCCAAATGGTATTTATTCTAGGAATGCAAGTTGGCTTAACATTTGAAAATCACTTAAGTCGGCACAATGACAGGTTTAAGGAAAAGTCATATGCTTATCTCATCTGATACAGAAAGCATTTGACAAAATTACATGCCAGTCATGATAAAAGTTCACAGCAAATAGGAATAGAATGGAATTTCCTTACTCTGATAAGGCTATTTATTTAAAAGAAAGAAAGAAAGAAAGAAAGAAAGAAAGAAAGAAAGAAAGAGAAAACCCTACAGCTTACTTAATGGTGCAACACTGAATACTTTTTCCTTAAGATCAGGAACAAGGCAAGGATATCAGTTTTCATCATTGCTATTTAATAGAATACAGAAGGTCTTACACAGTGCAACAAAACAAGAAAAATACAAACTACATAAAAATTAGGAAAGAAAAGTATTTGAAGATAACATGATTGTCTATGTGAAAATATTTGAGATCATTCATGAAACAACTACTAAGAGAATTTAGTAAGTTCTCCATACAGTCAATATGCAAAATCAATTTATTTCTATACACTTACGCCTTACAATTAAAAACTAAAATGTAAAACTTATATCCACAGTAATATCAAATTAAAATACTTAGAAATAAATTTAGCAAAATATCTAAAGACCTGTATACTGAAAACTACGAAGACCCAGGTAAATAAAGGTCATATTAAATTCATGGATTGAAACACTCAGTATTGTTCACATGTTAATAATTCTCCCTAAATTGACATATACATTAGAAAACAGTCTAATTATAATTCCAGCAGGATTTCACTAAAAACAACAAGATATTTCTAAAAATTAAATGGAAATGCAAAGAGCCTACATTAGTCAAAAGGATTTTGACCAAATCATAAGACACTAACATATTTCAAAACCTACTATTAAGCTACAGTAATTAACATGTATCATGCTGGCATTAGGATTGGCAAGTAGATTGATCAAACAGAAGAGAGGGCTCAGAAATAAACTTACACAGTCAATTGACTTGAAAGATGATATAACTATTCAGTAAGCAAATAAACATTTTTTCAATGAAAATGCAGAAACAACGGACTATCCACATGGAAAAGAATTCATCTCAACATTTATCTGAAAAATTAACACAAAATGGACATATGGAAATGCTAAACTTGCAAACTAAAATATAAAATCTAAATCTATAAAAAAAATTAGGAGGAAATATATATTTGCAACCTAGGATAAGGCAAATACTGCTTGGACAGAATGCCGAAAGCAAAAACAACAAAAGAAGCATTAGATTTATGTTCATCAAGACAGGCTTGGAACATAAATTGGCAAGCCACCAACTCAGAGAACATATTCACAGTACATGTGAACGATATCCAGAATATATAAAGAATGACTACAACTCAATGACAAAAAGACAATCCTATTCGAAAATGGGGGGCAAAGTGGGACATGTCACTAACAAAGATACAAGAATGACATATAAGCACAAGAAAAAAAAAAACTCAACATATTAACCAAGGAAATGCAAAATAAACCTCAAAGAGATCCCCTTATACCCAGTACGGTGGCCAAAATTTAAAAAACTGACAACATAATGATATGAAACAAATGGAATTATCATAAAATTGGACAAAATGGTACGTTTTGGGAAGGTGTTGGCAGTTTCTTTCATTTCCCATCATTTACCCTGTAACCTAGCAATTCTCAAGAAAGGAAAAGAGAAAGGAAGAGAGAGAGAAAGACAGAGAGGGAGGGAGGAACGAGGGAGGGAAAGAGGATGGGAGAAGAAAGAAAGAAAGAAAGAAAGAAAGAAAGAAAGAAAGAAAGAAAGAAAGAAAGAAAGAAAGAAAAGAAAGAGGAGAAGGGAGGGGAGAGGATAGGGCGTGGGAGGGAAGGCAAGGGAAGAAAGAAAGTGGATATCCACAAACTTATACATAAATGCTTATATCAGTTTGACTTATAGCTAAATATTAGAAATAATCCAAGTGCTCACCAAGAAGAAAACAGATTAACAAATTGTGGTATGTTCATACAATGGAATATTACCCGGCAATAAAAAGGAATAAACTACTTACAATGTAACACAATGAGTAAGTCTCAGACATTGTGCTGTGTGTAAGAATTGGGACACAAGAAAGTATTGACTATCTGATTCTATTTGTAAGAAAGTTAGCCTAAGGAAAACTTATCTATGGTGGGAAACAAATCAGAACAGTGATTGCCTGAGGTAGCGGCTGTATGGGAAAGGTCCTCAGAGAATATTGGGAAAATGAAAATACTCAGTATCTTCATTGGTGTGTTGGTTGTACAGAGGAATGCAATTTTCAAAACTTGAATAGTACACTTAATATCTGAACCTTTCACTCAATGTAAAATTTGCCTTTACAACAACTAAAGGCACACTGTCATCAGTGTGGTATCATATGGTAGGTAGCAAGAACCTTGCCCCGTGATCTAGAAAAGCTGAAAATAATGAGTCCAAACTCTAACTAGAAACCTTAGAAAATTATTTTAACTTCTCAGTGCTTCAGGCACCTATTTTAAAAAAGAAGACATCAATATCCATGCTTTATTCAGTCAATATTTAAGAAGCTACTACATGCCAGGAGTTTCATAAGTGATTCTATTACTTCATAGGCTTATTATGAAGTTCAAATGAGAACACGAAAGCAATTTATACATAAGAAAGTATGCAAACGTTATGTTTTTTACTGTGCAAGTAACAGAAACCACCTAACAGGAAAGAAAAAAAAAAAAAAGACATATTTAGGGCTTCAAATTGGAGACACATCCTGTATATAGCAGAAACTAATTTCTTTTTTAACATGAGAGAGAACATGAGAGACCTTAGATGAGAGAGCATATTTTAAAAGGAAAACTACACACACAGCCCTTTTGCTTCATCATCACAGAAAGAACTCTTATTTGTGCAATTAAAGTTGATTCCCAAGGGAAATAGCAAACCTAAAATCAAAAGCTTAAAGATCAAGAATTTAAATCCCCAAGGGGTGCCTGGGTGGCGCAGTCGGTTAAGCGTCCGACTTCAGCCAGGTCACGATCTCGCGGTCCATGAGTTCGAGCCCCGCGTCAGGCTCTGGGCTGATGGCTCAGAGCCTGGAGCCTGCTTCCGATTCTGTGTCTCCCTCTCTCTCTGCCCCTCCCCCGTTCGTGCTCTGTCTCTCTCTGTCCCAAAAATAAATAAACATTGAAAAACAAATTTTTAAAAAAAAAGAATTTAAATCCCCGAAGTAGAACAGTGGACCCAGAATGAATCAGAAGGAAATGTTCTAAACAAAAAATGGAGGTAAAATGAGGATGATAATAGATCACTTCTATTCTTACTCATTTTAACTTCCATATGTACAATAAATTAAAATATGATATTCTTTAAACAGGAATAATCATTGATTTAAAAAAAAGTTGTTCAAAGTTAGAAAATAAATGGTTTAAATCTATATAGCTCATAGAAGATAAACAGTCCATTGCTTTGAAGTAGAAGTAGCTATTTCCATTTAGTTCTGAACCTTAATTGGAATATCAAGTTGGGAACCTAAAATGCCAGAAATAAGCCGGACACCATGCTTAAGATGTCTTGATAAATTCTTCCAAACTTGGCTTTGTGGGATCTAAACTAAGTTTGTAAAATACTTTCATCACTGAAGTTAAGTTAGTAAATTTTATTTTAATGAAGAGTCTTTTCCTTTTTAATTCCAATGTTGAGGAATAAATTGAATACTTTTGATATCACAAAAGGCAGTGGTGGACAGAATCTATTTCAAAATGGAGAGTGGAATTACGGAGATAACGTTCCCCTCCCTGTTTGTCTTCTTCATACAGTAAATATTTCTAAATTAATACAGGTGATAAACCCTACAAAAAGGTACATTATTTATATTTATATACATTTAACTTATGTTTAAATCTTGTTTTCCAGAAGAGTGGCAGTTCCAGTCATGAGATAGCCTTTGAATTTGGGAAACCGAGAATCATTGAATAAAGATCCCAACAAAAAGTTCAGCCAACTTATGAAGTTAAAATAAGATAAATTATTAGAGGGTACCCAAAGTCACTGGGACAATATCTCCAATGAATGTCTTACAGAGCAAGGTGTTTGGAGAATTTATATTGGCAATGTAGCACAGTTTGCAAACAAAAAAGGCTGACAAATAATTTTAGTCTATCTTTACACATTTTCAGAATAATGATAAGGCATAGCTACGGATTCAGTCAACAAAGAAATGCAAGTGTAGGTTCTTTTTCTAAGACAAAACAAAACAAAGCTGCAAACATACTAATGGCACGAAGAGCTTCCTGACATCCATGGAAATTCTTGAGAGATACTGTCTTGCCTTACAGGCTAATTAAGATCCATTCAAATAGGGATCAACCAAACAACAAAGAAAATCTGTTTGTTACAGATTTTTCAGATCTAGTTCACTGGGTGCGTAAAAGTAGGGAGTGTATGGGATCATCATGATGGTGATAGTAAGTAGAGTAAAGAAAGTTTAGACATCTATAACCTTAATATTAATGTCTACAACCCACCTACATTTCACATGCTTTATTTTCTTCCCTCCTCACACTAGTCATCAAGGAATATTTTTATATCTTCATTTAAAGAAAAGAAATAGGCATTCAAACTTTAAGTAACTTACCCAGAATGATGTAACTACTGAAGGTAGAGACAAGATTTGACCTTAAGTCATCCAAACTTTGACTCGTGGTTTGTTGTGCTTTTTACCACAACCACAACTGAATTCAATTTTTTTTTTTTTTACCTATAGTGTTTATAGTTTACCCTTTTCCACATCATATACAATGTGGGAATTTTTGCATGTGGCCAGATGACTAAAAATCTCTTTTATTGCATGTAAACATATTGATTCAAATGTATGTTGCCTTATCTTTCTAATCAGGACAGCCTCAGTTTAAGGTTAAAAAAAGAGTCCTAAACTGCCCTGCCCCAAAAGCTGGTTACTACAGAGATAAGATGAGTGAATACATTGTATACTAATAGGTATACCAAACCAAAATAAAGATGCTTTCCAAATGCTAAGTTGAAACAAGAAAGATTTTAGACTATTGCCACTCTTTTTTTTAAAAATTTTTTTAATGTTTATTTTTGAGAAGGAGAGAGAGAGAGAGAGAGAGACACGGAGACAGAATGTGAGTGGGGGAGGGGCAGAGAGAGAGCTAGGGACACAGAATCCAAAGCAGGCCCCAGGCTCTTAGCTGTCAGCAGAGCCAGACATGGGGCTCAAACTCACAGACGGTGAGATCATGACCTGAGCTGAAGTCAGAGGCTTAACCAACTGAGCCAACCAGGCTCCCCTAGTCTGTTGCCATTCTTAATGATCAGCACAAGTGAGAATAAATGGAAATTAAATGTTTTGAATAATGAGATTTATCTGGGTCAGTATCTCATCACTGCATATGAAATACGGCCTCAAGGGGTTTGCAGATACTTTGTTAATTTCTTCTATATTGCTTTTATTTGGCAATATCAAGACATAGAAGCACATGGCATTACATTTAAAGAAACAAAGATCATATAAGCGTAAACAGTGAGTAGTTACTCTACTCTTGTTTTCCATTAAGTGGATATTCTTTTCAGTTCAACGTCATGGACACTAAGTGTTAGATCATTTCTCAGAGGCAAATATCCCTGTCCTTGTTTATATTAGGATAGTTTTTGGTTCTAGCTCATATTCTTTGGTCCTCAGCTGTCTTTGTGGTTCCATTTTCTAAAGGGCAACCAACTATTATTTGCCCAATAACATAGGGAGGTCTATACTGAACCAATCTCCCTTTAAAGAACTTTAGAAGTAAGTGAAAGCAGAAACTCTTTAAGGAAGACAAACATATGGGCAAAAATTAATTCAGGGCTCTGTCCCTTCCACCCCCCCCCCCCCCTCTTTCCTCTTACTCAACTGAAATGTTCCAACATACTGGCTGTTTACATGCTTCCTAATCCTCCCCGCACAGAAAACAATCTAACTTGCTTTGGCATGCAAGTCTTTGTCATTTTTTCCAAAAATAATTAGTAGGGAAGAGGCATTTGGAACAGGAGGGCAAAAGGGGATATTTTTTGGACAGAGGGAAAAGGTTGTTGATGCCCTTCAAATCAAAAAACATTAAAACATAACAGTGTGAGCCCAGTTCTGAACAAAAAGGAAAATTTCTACTTGCAACCCTAAACTTTGCAGCTTATGTTTGCATATTAGACATCTAACAACTTGGCTGACATTTAAACATATGGCTAACATATGCCAAATTTGTTTAAAGTTGTGTCCAAAAGTTCAAATGTGGAAGACTAAAAGTCCTTATTCATGTTTTCTTATTATATTCTCCTGAAGGTAACTCAGTGCCAGCATGTCTGTGTGTGTGGCGGGCGGGGGGGAAACATGAAGGAAACTTACAGGGAGGGGAGACAATCCTTCTTTGTTTTCCCTCCTTCCTCAGCAAATGGGGAAGTGAGGCAGAGCACTGAAAGTCTTGCGGCAAAGCAAGACTTTGTGACCAGCAGAATACACGTTTTGCATGATCGTTGGAGAGAAGGACACAGTTTATCCAGAGAAATGTAAAACTACCACAATTTTCTGAATGGGAGAATATAATAGGGTGGATTAAAAAAAAAAAGCAAATATGTAGAGGCGTGTCAAGGTTCACTTAAAGTTTTACAATTATATTTTGCCTGTGTAGTAGCAACTTTTCAGTAGTAGAAAAAAATATTAGAAAATGAAAATATGTCACCTTAATTACATTACAGTTTCTTACTTGTGCCTAACACTTTTTAAAAAGGCATGTATTCCTTATTTAAAGCTCTCAGAATGATCCAAGAAGGTGGATTTTGATGATCATCTCCATCTGAGAAGTAAAGACGCAGATGCACTGAGAAGCTAGATATTTTGGCCAAGTCAGTAGTGTTAGAAAATGGTGGAGCCAGGATTCAAACGAAGGCAACTTGGCTCCAGAATTCTCACCCTTAGTCATAATATCATGTTGATGCCTTGGGCTAAAGAAGGCTGAACTGATCAACTCTGCTACTGTTTCTTTGAGAGGGCAGGAAGCAAGTTCCATCCTTAGAAATATAAGGATTATTTTAATTTTTTTTAATGTTTATTTATTTTTGGAGAGAGAGAGACAGAGCATGAGCAGGGCAGGGGCAGAGAGAGAGGGAGACACAGAATCGGAAGCAGGCTCCAGGCTCCGAGCTGTCAGCACAGAGCCCCACGCGGGGCTTGAACTCACAAACCGTGAGATCATGACCTGAGCTGAAGTCTGGCGCTTGACCAACTGAGCCACCCAGGCGCCTCTAAGGATTATTTGAAATGTTTTTTATATCCATCTGTCCATCTACCTCCACTCAGTTATTACAGGTAAAAATATCTAAAAGACAAGATGCTACACGTGATGTACTATAAAAGAACTATAGTTTATCAGCAAAGGGAAGGAGGTAGTCTCATGTGAAATACAGAGTGAGCTCTCCAGCACCATTAGACAAACACACAGTAGTAGATCGATGGTAAGCAAACAGTGACTAGTGAAAATGTGGTCCTCCGTCTTCTACCATTAACGGAAAAGGGCAAGCCCATGGGGCACCTGGGTGGCTCAGTCAGTTGGGCGTCTGACTTCAGCTCAGGTAATGATCTCACGGCTTGTGAGTTCAAGCCCCATGTCGGGCTCTGCACTGGGGACATCTCAGAGCCTGGAACCTGCTTCAGGTTCTGTGTCTCCCTCTCTCTCTGCCCCTGCCCTGCTCATGCTCTCTCTCTCTCCTTCAAAAATAAATAAACATTAAAAAAAAGCTTTTTAAAAGGAAAAAAGAAAAGGGCAAGCCCAGAAATAAGTATTAACTAGTATATAAACATTGGGCAACAAAAATGAGAGGAGATACGCTCTTAAACTACACTAAAGAAGCATCTTCAAAATGACTTTTATATTAGTAAATAAGATTACATCAAAAGGGCAAGTACATTTATCAATGTGTTTTTCCTAAAAGGGATCTGAAATTGAATACAAACCTTTCCTCCAACTGACAATCTACTTATTGTTTGTGACCATACCTGACATTCCTGTGTCAATACCTTTGCTCCTGTCATTCCCATATGACAATAATCTTGCCAAACCCATAAAGTTTTCTTCAAGGGATTTTCCTTCAAGCCATTCCTTTCTCTTGAAGCCTTATCTTTGAAAATTGTGACACTGACTACTTATACTGCCCTGTGCCCTGTAGATTCTCTGTATTTGATGTGTCATCTTGATATCTAAAGAGGAAATTTATAATGGTCCAATATTTTTACTTACTCAAACACTGAAATTATAAGTTTATAAATAAGAGATATTCAGCATGCTTGAATCATTTTATATTTCTAAAATTACTATGGAATATTTTAAAAGGTGAAAGAAAATGTAAAGATTGATTATAAATTAACAAATAGCTAGAAGCCCAAATAATGATGTTTGTTGCATCAAAGTAGATTAGAAGTATAATTTTACCAATCACAGAGACACATTGATATTCTTGCCAAGATACATTTAAAGTATTCTCTCTCACAATAGTCCAGACTCAAAGGGAATTCACATCACTCTGGGTCACAATTTCTGAACTCACATGTTTACTTTTTAAACCAGCACAAGGAAGCTATAGTGTGTGTAACTAACACAACCTATTAGCCACTTTTTTTTTTAATTTTTAATGTTTATTTATTTTTGAGAGAGACAGAGTGTGAGCAGGGGAGGGGCAGAGAGAGAGGGAGACACAGAATCCGAAGCAGGATCCAGGCTCTGAGCTGTCAGCACAGAGCCCAACACGGGGCTTGAACTCATAAACTGTGAGATCATGACCTGAGCCAAAGTCGGACGCTTAACCAGCTGAGCCACCCAGGCACCCCAACCTGTTAGCCATTTCTTTACTTATTTTGCAGGCAGCCTTCGGGGTCATGAAGCTGGCCTTAATGAAAAGAGCATTCTGATTACCGAGGAGCCGGGTTCCTTGCCTGTTTCAAGTGAAATAAGAATACTTGTTGTTCAGCTTCCAATTTTATTTGGGTCTCGACTCTCGCTGCATGTTAGAAACTCCAAGGACTTTGCAGAAACACTGATGCTAGGATCCCCAAGTCAGTCCAATTAAATTTTTTTTTAATATTTATTCATTTTTGAGAGAGAGAGACAGGCAGAGCACGAGCAGGGAAGGGACACAGAAAGCGAGGGAGACACGGAATCCAAAGCAGGCTCCAGGCTCTGAGCTGTCAGCACAGAGCCCGACGCAGGGCTCGAACTCATGAACCCTAAGATCATGACCTGAGCCAAAGTCAGACGTTCAATCGACTGAGCCCCCCAAGTGCCCCCCAATCAGTCGGATTAAATCATGTCTCCGGAGAGCAGGGCTGAGCATCATGATTATTTGAAATGCCCCAGGTGATTGTAATTCAGGATCAAACCCCACTTCCCCATAGGCTCTTCAGTTGGGCCCAGCGAAGTGCCTGTGGCTGTGGTTTATATTGGTGGCCACTACAGGTGCAACAGCTCATCAGGTCATTTAACAGATAGGAAGGCTTTGCAGAGAAAGGAATGATAAGACTCACCTTCCTGTGAGAAAGAATAGGTACAATGATATTATAGCTAATAGGACTCAAAATGTCAGTTTTATTTATGGTCAGTCGGGTGCTCATTTCTCTACTAAAGTGCAGTGTCCTTTGGCAAGAGTGACTTCAACAACGTGAAAGGCCATTTGTTCCCTAACCCCAAATTGAAGACATCAAAAATACGCAGAACTGGTTTGATTTACTCACCCCATGGCAGGCTAAGAAGCTGAAATAGAGAAAGCAGAAACTTAGTTGGGCCTTCCAGATAAAACCCCTATCTTTCCTTTCCCTTGAAGGCACCAGAAGAACAAGATAAGCCTTTTGGCTGAGTGGTGCCATTTTCCTAGATTTAAAGGAGAGTCCTCTAGAAACTAGTAAAAAAGCCACGACCCAATAAATGCACAGACTCTCATTATTCACCCTTCATCTGAAAAGGACAGCAAGTAAGGATGTGAAGTAGGCTTAACACTCTCTCCTATAGAGGTAGGAGATAGATATAGATAATAAATAGATCTATTATCTATACATATATAGATCTATCGATAATAGAAAATTAAAATCTCCTCCTTTCTTGGCCAAAACAGCAGTATAGGGTTATGCAGTGTCATCAAGATTCCACAAATTTTGTTCTATCATAGCCCGCAGACCGTATAGCCAAGCGTCTGGTCAACCAGCAGTGTGAATGGCCCTCATGGCTGTCCTTCACGGTGCCATGCCACACCACGCTCAATGCCCTGAAATATTCTCCTGAAATTCATGATGTGGCCACTCAGTGGTTGCCCCCAAGTGCTTTGATATGGGTCAGAACAGAACATTAACTCAAAGTTATGCTGTCTATACCAAAAGCCAGTTTTATTCTATTTCTCATTTCAAATTATGCTCAGTAATTTTATCCATTGTAACTTACTCAAGATTATATGTGATACCCAAATGACAGCGCAAAGACCATCTCCAAATGATACAATGTGCTGAAAATTAATAAGATATAGATCTTTCAAATATGAAGCTGCCAGAGAGAATTACAGTTTTGGATGGAATATCCTTCTTAGGCACTAAAAATTTTAAGTTCAAAATCAGTTTTCAGCTCAACCCAGAGGATACTCATTTAATCTGGGTTTCTGTAGCACCTGCTGTATGCTGCACTGTCTCCCCCGGGTGCCTCCTAAATTGTTGTTATTTCGACTCTAAAACGTGTGTGTACTTCTTTGCAGTCCTACCATAAAAGATATAGGCTATCACACCACTGGCCTCATGTCCATAAAACTTATACAACAAATTTTTGGCCCCGTGGCCAAATTCCTAGGAACAAAATTATTCCATAACTCAAGACTACCTATACCTACAAAAGTGTACCAAGGCAAAATCTTGGTATTATCTTGGAAAGAAGGGTAGACAGGAAGTATAAGAGGTAAAGGAGAAAAATATATCTTGCCTTCAGTGATTAGGATGCCACTCATTTTCTGAATAGTAGTCTGAAGCTCGCTATCTGTGAGATGAAACTCATTTCCAGGAAATCTCCCACTGAGCCATAAAGTTTCATAATATGTTTCCCCATCTTGGGGGAAAAATATCTATCATATACAATGCTTTATCGCTCAGTCAGAGCATTTCAGATATTCCAGTTTCCGTGAGCCTTCTTTTTGCTCCTTGATCCCACATATTTAAAAAAGTCTTAATTTCCATTCTCCCTTTGAACTTTATGTACTTAGCGCTCTAGGCATGGAATTTGTGTAAATTATTTCTCACGTAACTACTGGTGCTTCTTATAAGTAAAGCTCCTCTCATTTTCAACATGCAACTTCTCAAAGCAACATTTACTGTCCTTTCTTTGCACTTTTTATCTATTTTTACCTCCCAGGAAGATTCCAAAGCATTCCAGTCTTCTGCCATGTGCTACCTATGAATCCTGCTAGGCACAGTTTCCCCATTGACCCCACATACACACCAGCTGGTGAACTAGCCTCTGTCAATTCTTGAAATGAAGTCATTGGTGATGCTTCCAACACCCATGCCCTCAGAGATGCAGTGAGGTTCAATGCTTTCCTTCACCTTCAGAAGTTTCTTTCTTTCTTTCTTTCTTTCTTTCTTTCTTTTTTACACTTATTCATTTTTGAGAGACAGAGACAGAGCGCAAGCTGGGGAGGGGCAGACAGAGGGGGAGACACAGAATCTGAAGCAGGCTCCAGGCTCTGAGCTGTCAGCACAGAGCCCGACGTGGGGCTCAAACCCACAAACTGTGAGATCATGACCTGAGCCAAAGTGGGACACTTAGACTGAGCCACCCAGGTGTCCCCGAAGCTTTTTTTTTTTAATGTTTATTTTATTTTTGAGAGAGAGAGAGAGCATGAGCAGAGGAGAGGCAAAGAGAAAGGGGGACAGAAGATCCAAAGTGGGCTCTGTGTTGACAGCAGTGAGCCCAACGTGGGGCTTGAACCCACGAACTGTGAGATCATGACCTGAGCCAAAGTTGAACTGTCAACTGACTGAGCCAGCCAGGCACCCTCACCTTCTGAAGTTTCTAGATACATAAAAACAAAACAAAACAAAAACAAACAAAAAAAACCTAAACAAATGAAAAAAGAGGCAATTATTAGCTCCAGGAGAAATTAAACTTTTTACAAGAAAAAATGTAATCGTAATACACCAAGTGCCTGAGAAAGAGACAGAGCATGCCCAGGAGAGGAGAAGAGAGAAAGGGAGGCAGAGAATCCAAAGCAGGCTCCAGGCTCTGAGCTGTTAGCCCAGAGCCCAATGCGGGCCTCGAGCTCACAAACCACAAGATCATGACCCGAGTCACCCAAGTGCCCCTATAGTTTCTAATTCTTTAAAAAAAAATTTTTTAAGTGTTTATTTATTTTTGAGAGAGAGAGAGACAGAGCATGAGCAAGGGAGGGGCAGAGAGGGAGGGAGACACAGAATCCAAAGCAAGCTCAGCACAGAGCCCAATGGGGGCTTGAACTCATGGACTGTGAGATCATGACCTCAGCTGAAGTCGGAGGCTTAACCGACTGAGCCACCCAGGCGCTCCTGTGATTTCTAATTCTTAAGCAGAGGAAAGCTATATGCACTTTTCCATTTCCATGAAACAAAGAAGTAAGAACCATCTGGAAAACTCTACACACTTCAGGAAGCTTTATTTGTTTGGGCTTCATAGTGACTTGAAGTTAAAAAGTGTTGGTGGGGTGAGAAAAAGAGATCAAGATGGGTAGGTGAACACTCCATTGGGAAAGATATTTTTGGATCTGAGCAAATGGAAATATAAAACATCATGTTTGAGGTAGAGGCAGACGCTCCACATTTGGAAGGAGTAGTTCCCATATGCACATCCAACTGACAAACCCTGCTGAGCCTGACGAGGACTTCACACAAGCAAAAAAACTTTTATCAGACTTCTAACTGTATTCCAACTTAAAAGAGAGAGAGGAAAAAAAAAAAAGACAATTTCCACCTCTGGATACAGGACATAGCATTACACCTGCTTCATAGACAATTTTGCCTTGTGGAAAATGCCAATGTTATTTGAGTCACTGACTTTAGTTGCCGGCCTCTTCCGGGCCCCATCAGTCCATGTGACTCCTATGACTTCTATTTAATGTGTAGAATTCTTGCCTTTGTTGAATTCTTGTATGTACCCTTTAAGATTTACTGATATTGATACAGTGTTTCCATGTGCTCTGTAATTAAAATCTAGATCAGGAGACTTAAAAAGAAGAAAAATAACAGGATTAGAAAAATAAAACATAAGAAAAAGCTAACAGAATTCTACTTTTTGAATCTGAGTGGAGAGTTGAGAAATAAATGTGTCATGTATTTCAATATATAATAAATTATCGTAATGGATAGCAGTCATAAATGTTTTTGTTTCATTGAATAACTATAAGAAACAATTGTAACTTGCTTCAATTATAAATTGAATATACGGGGCTCCTGGGTGGCTCAGTTGGTTAAGTGTCCGACTTTGGCTAAAGTCATGATCTCACGGTTCATGAATTTGAGCCCGGCATCCAGCTCTGCGCTGACAGCTTGGAGCCTGGAACCTGCTTAGGATTCTGTCTCCTTCTATCTCTGCCCCTCCCCCACTTGTGCTTTGTCTCTCTCTCTCTCTCTCTCAAAAATAAGTAAATGTAAAAAAATTTTTTTTAATAAATAAATAAATAAATTGAATATGCAACTATTTGATGATTTCATCTTATCCTGGAATACTCAAATAAGGACCAAGCCTCATATTAAGTTTGCCAACATTATCTTCCTGCCTACAATTATCTGGCCTGTTGAGACCAGCTTTGGCCTGATTTCTAGGGTTAACTTCTGCCTAGAGTGCTGGTATTTCTCTGTATTGCACTGCATCTTGGTAGCTGGTCCCCTTCACACTCTCCCTGTGAATACAAAATGCTAGCTATCTGAACATCTCCTAACAATATCAATATAATTCTGTACTTTATTCGTGTATACATATGGTATGCATATAATACTTTCAAATGAATAATTGAGTTTTTTTAATCTGCAATAAAAGTATTCAATGAAGTTTAAGATTTCTTTCAGTTTTTAGTCCTGAAGTTATACATAGCTGAGGATTTACAGTTATAGTACTGTGTTCCAAGGTCAAGCAGAATAAATAAATTAGTATGTGGTAATGTTCATTTGTTTCTGTTGTTTTCAATTCTCATCAATACCAAAGGATTATTTTTCTTCATTACTTAGTTATTTTATGATGTAAAATATTTACATAATTCCAAGTTCAAAAGTCAGTGAGGTATCTCAAAGAATTCCTGCATTAACTCTACACTCCCTTCATTGTTTCCTTTTGCAAGGAAAGATTCCAAATAATTTCCCCTTTTTCTCTTTCTAATACAAAAGCTAGCATGCTATATACCCTCTTCTATATTTTGGGTGTTTTTTTTTTTTGTTTTTTCACTTAACAATATATTTTGGAGATAACTATACTTTAATGTATACAGATCCTTCTAATACCTTTATTCCTTTCTACCACTGCATAGTTTTCATGGTGGGATTGTGCAATAGTTATGCAACCAGTTGTCTATGGCTAACCATGCGAGTTGTTTTGAGTCTTTCACTATTACGAATAATGCCTCAATGAATAATCTTGTACATATGTCACTTTTTATTTTTGCGAATTTGTGTTTATGATAGATTCCAAAAGTGAGATTCCTAAGTCAAAGGAGCAATTTTAGTGGGAATTTTACTCACTGTGGTCAAATTCTCTCCTGTAAGAGCTGCTCTACTTTGCACTTTCACTAGCAAAGTGTGAGAGTGCCTGTCTTCTAACAGTCACACCAACAAAGTGGGGCTTGAAACTGATGGCAAGAAACAGTATGTCACTGGGGTTTTCATTTGCATTTCTCTTATTATGAGAAAGACTGAGCAAAGCTTTTTCATATTCATCGTTCGTCAGGGTCATTGTCATTCGTTTTTGAGAACTGTCTGTATTTTTGTCCAGTTTTAAAAATCAAACATTTATCAATGTTTGGAGGTTATCACATATTAGGGTTTTACAACAGGTTTTTCCCAGTGTGTCATTTGTCCTTTTGGTATTTGCCATGAAGAAGTTTGGTTTTGTTTTAATATGACCAAATGTATCTACATTTATTGCTTTTGAATTCTGAGTCATAATTAAGAAGTTTTTCCCTATACCTTGTTGAGAAAAAGGATTTCACAAATGATTTCCTCTAGACATAGTACAATTCCATTCGTATGGTGCTAATCTTTCTGGAATATTTCTTAGTTTATAATATAAGATCTGGATAGAATTTTGCCTTCTTCCAAATGACTAACTAGTTGTTCCAAAACCTTTTATTAAAAATCTGTCTTTTCATCCATGAATTTGAATTTCCAAATTTATCATATCATTTGCAGAATTACTATGTTCATGGTCTATTTTTTAAATTTCTTTACCCTATTCCATTAGTTTTCCTATTTATTCAATAATATCACACTCCCTTAATCATAGAGGCTTTATATTAGGTTTTAACATGGAACATGGAACATGGAACTAGTCTCCTTCAAAGTATTTTTTAGCTATTCTTGTTTATTTACTCTTCCAAATGAACTTTTGAATCTATTTGTGTGGTTACGGAAAATAAAAACTTGTTGGCATAGTTATTTGAACTACATTAAATAAATTAGAAAGAGCTGGCAACTAAGTGATATTAAATTTTTAATAGGAACGGGGTATATTTGTTTAAGTCAACTTTTAGGTTTTTCACGAGTGTTTTAAAACTTTCTTCATAAAGAGATTGTTCATTTTATCTTTCTTATTATGATTGTAAATGGATTCTTCTAACTATATTGTCTAACTAGATATTGTCTGTATATACAAAGGATGGATGGATAGATAGACTGATAGATTATTATTTTTTATATTTTTCTACCTTATTAAGGGCTCTTATTTTGTAGTAGTTTTTCTACTGATGTGGGGGATTTTAGATATATTATTATATCATCTATAGATGTAGATTATTTTACCTTTCCTTTTACAAATCTTAAGTCCTCAATAACTTTTAACAGTCTAATTTTGTTAGTAATACTTTGTAATGTTAAATAATAGCAATGATATAGGAAATTCTGTTTTGTTTCTGACTTTAGGAGGAATATGTTGGTTATTTAATGCTCTCCTGTTAAATAGGATGCTGGCATCAGAGTATGCATGTTGTATTGTTTTATTCTTATACCACTGATTTTATTTTAATCAGGAACAGACATTGATTTTTGTCAAATGCATTTTCAGAATCTATGGAGATTACCATATAATTCTTCTAGAAATTTCAATATACAGTTTAGATTAGTGGAACCCATAATATTAAAAACCATCCTTGCATTGTTGAAATAAATCTCACTGAATCCAAAGATAACATATACTGAATTATGTGTGCTTTGTGATTTTTATAATTGACTATTTCGCATCAGTATTTATAAACAAAATTAGTTATTCTTTTGTGAAGTTTTCATCTGATATTGACGCTAGTGCTATATTTACATTATATAAGAATTTGGAATTTTTTTTCCCCTATGTACTGGAATAGCCTAAGTAGCATTGGGGCTATCTACATCTTCAAAGGTTAAGGAGCATTTCCCTATGAAATCGTCTGGGTCAGTGAAATTGGTCTGCAAGGATCTGCTATATTAACTGCATTTTTAATAAACTATAGTTTCCTAGAGACTTATTCATTTCATTTAGGTTTACACATTTATTTACAAAAGATTTATAGAGTAGTTACATGATAATTTAAAATTATTTCACTTTGCTATTTATTCCCTTTTGTCAACTTACTATTGTATCTGTGCATCTATGCCTAATTCTTTTAACTAGACTACAAAAATGCTTTCTATTTTGTTGATAACTTCCCAAATATGATATTCTTTTATTTGGTAATTTTTGTTTTCTAACTCATTGGGTTTTTACTTTTAGTAATTACTTCTGCCTTTATAAAGTTAATATTGATGTTCTTTCTCTAACTTTTTGAATTGGAGGTCCGGTTCACATAATTTTTAATGAACTATGGCTGTCTGCTACCCCAAGTTGTGCAAGATATGTGCTCAGGCACAAACCTGTAAATTTGCAAAACTTACCTGTTGTATTTTCCATATTTGAATGGTTTATTCCCTTCAGCCTGCATTTGATCACTTTCCGGTGCCTTCCAATAATTGTGCTTTATGTAGTGTCCAGATTTCACAACTGTCATCTTAGAAGAGTTCATTTGACCAAGCTATTGACCAATTACCAGCAGCTAGAATGTCCATCTGGTTTCTAGAAAACAGGTTGGGAAGGTTAAAAAAGAAAACAAAAAACGACCCCACTTTCCTTATCGTATTTCCCTAAATCTCACAGCCTCTGCCTTAAGCAGAAGCACAAGAGGGAGGCATTCTTCATGTTGTGTGATTTTTCATAGGATTTTGAGAACTCCTGTGAAATGATAATGGCTTGCACTCAGGGAAATAAGATTGCCCTCTGAGCCTTAAAAAATAAAGCAAACTTATAATATATTAAAAATTAAATAAATAAAATTACCCTGTAGAGAATGAAAGGCCCTGCTAAAAAAGAGAAATAACTAATGATATTGACACATTTAAGAAAAACCACATAGTGTTTCCGATTCTGTGTCTCCCTCTCTCTCTGCCCCTCCCCCGTTCATGCTCTGTCTCTCTCTGTCCCAAAAATAAATAAACGTTGAAAAAAAAAAAATTAAAAAAAAAAAAAAAAGAAAAACCACATAGATGTAACAGTTCTACATAAAATATTAACTCCCGATTATTGAACAGGTTCTTATTTAAATTTTTAAAGTTTAAATTTTAAAATTTGGTTGTGAACATTTTCAAACTCACAGAAAAATAGGAGTAATACTAGGATCAATCCCCTTTACCTCAACGTTTTCCCTTTTTAATGCATGGTGGTAATGTAGGTATCACTCAGGAATATGAGGAGGTCAAACATAAAAAAAAAAAAAACTCTCAAATTTGCCACATCACAGAATAAAAAAGAAAAAAAGAAAAACGTATGCTATAATTTTCAAAATACACTAATAATAAAATTATCAGAAAATTATGGATGGAACAGAGCTTCTTTAATCTTAAGGCTGTTTTCCAATCATTTTTAATATAAAAGTTTTAGACAAACTTTACATAAGTTTAGGAGACTGACAAGAATTTTTGTCATTATAAATGGTGCCTCAACCAAGTATTGTAGGTCTTCCTAGTAAAAAAAGGCAAAAAAGAAAAACTATAATAACAAGTAGATATTATTTATGAATGGTTTCATTTACAATGAAATCCCAAGAAAATTACTATATATATTATAACTATAAGAAGTACAATAAATTTACTTAATAAAAGAGCCACATGTAAGAATTAATATTCTTCCTCTAGTCCAATAATACTAAACTATAAAAAATTATATTTTACAAAATTTGCTCCATTCCTAGGAATTAAAAAAGATGGCATAAGACCTTTATAGAGAAAATCTGAATATTCTGTTAGAGGATACAAAAGATTATATATGTCTGTATGTGTATATGGGTTAATAGCAGTCTGCCTCTAAAATAATTTATAAATTATACACTCCATGAAATCCAGTCAAAACCTCAGAAAGTTTTGAAAGGAAGATCCTTGATAAATTAACTCAAAAATTAATGTGACTGAATAAAAATTCCTGCAGAACTAACACATTTTGAAAAAAAGAAGAACAAAGGTGTTTGTGCTCCAGCAACATCGTACTGGGCTCACTGGGGCGTGGAGAAACGGATGGCCGCTGGCGCCTGCAGGTGTTTGGGTGCAAGCTGAGGGAGCGCTGAGGCTGGCCCCGGGGATCGCCTACAGATGGAGGCTGGTTTGCTGAGGGTTGAGTGAGCACTGAGAAAACTTCATCGCAAACGTAACGATATTTGGAGCTGAAATGGAACAAGCATTTGGTGAGCCAATGAGAGACCAAGTCACACGGACACATTTGACAGAAGACGTTCCAAATGCCACCAAGTGCACAGTGATTGGAGGCGCTGGATTCCTGGGGCAGCACATGGTGGAGCAGTTGCTGGCAAGAGGCTACGCTGTCAATGGATTTGATATGCGGCAAGGGTTTGACAACCCCCCGGGGTGGGGGAATTCTTTCCGGGTGACCTCTGCAACCAACAGGATCCGTACCCAGCTCTGAAAGGTATAATCAGAGTTTTCCACTGTGCATCACCCCCACCATCCAGTAACGACAAGGAACTCTTACAGAGTGAATTACATTGCAACCAAGAATGTCATTAAAACTTGCAAAGAGGCTGGGGTTTAGAAACTAATTTTAACCAGCAGTGTCAGTTCATCTTTGAGGGTGTCAACATCAAGAATGGAATTGAAGACCTCCCTTATGCCATGAAACCCATTGACTGTTACACGGAGACAAAAATCTTAAAGGAGAGAACAGTCCTGGACCCCAGTGATCCTGAGAGGAAATTCGTAACCATAGCCACTCGCCCTTATGTCACTTTTGGCCCCAAAGACCCCCAGTTGGTCCCCATCCTCATCAAGGCAGCCAAGAAAGGCAACATGAAGTTTGTGATTGGAAACGGGGAGGACCTGGTGGGCTTCACCTTTGTGGAGAATGTGGAGAACGTGGTGCACGGACACATCTTGGCTGCAAAACACCTCTCCCAAGATGCAGCCGTCATTGGGAAGGCATTTCACATCACCAACGATGAACCCATCCCTTTCTGGACATTCCTGCCCCACATCCTGACAGGCCTCAACTACGAGGCCCCCAAGTACCACATCCTGTGCTGGGTGCCCTACCACCTGGCCCTTCTGCTGTCCCTCCTGGTGACGGTGATCAGTCCTGTCATCCATCTCCAGCCCCCTTTCACACCAATGCGGGTCATGCTGGTTGGCACATTCCACCATTAAGCTGTGAGAGAGCCAAACAGGTCATGGGCTACCGGCCCCTAGTCACCATAGATGACACCATAGAAAGGACTGTGCAAAACTGTCACCACCTATGGAAGATCGAGGGAGGCACCCCGGAAATTGGGTCCTCTCAGTGCATTCCCTGGCCACTAACTATCCCCTGCGGTCCAATAAACAAGCCTCCTTCAAGTGAAAAAAAAAAAAAAAAAAAAGCCAAATATTTAAAATTGTGCAGTTCTAGAACAAGAACAAATAAATAGACCAGTAAAACAAGTAAAGAATGCATAAAGGAATTTCTGTATACATGTAACTTATATATATCTGGGAGATAACTAATAATGAGGTAATCAAATGTACAAATTGCTTTTTCCTCTTTAGTTTGTACTTTTATTTTAAAAATTTTTTTTCAGCGTTTATTTATTTTTGTGACAGAGAGAGACAGAGCATGAACGGGGGAGGGGCAGAGGGAGAGGGAGACACAGAATCGGAAACAGGCTCCAGTCTCCGAGCCATCAGCCCAGAGCCTGACGCGGGGCTCGAACTCACGGACCGCGAGATTGTGACCTGGCTGAAGTCGGACGCTCAACCGACTGCGCGACCCAGGCGCCCCTTTAGTTTGTACTTTTAGGACATTAACAAATAAATGTATACATCTGACTACATCAAAACTGAGATTTCTCTTCAATTAAGGACACTTTAGACAAGGCAAATGAATAGAAGATTGAGTGGGGAAGGTATTTTTAATTTTTAAAACTCACTAACTATATATGAAAAACCTCAATCAAAAGATTGAGTGCGCCAGAATATCCACATAGTATTGCTTATGGTAGCAGAGTTGGAAATATCTAACATGATTATCACTAGTGGAATGACCAAGGAACATCTGATATATACATAGAATAGAATTACTATTGTAGTAGTCAGAAGCCATAACTAGAATTCTTAACTTTGTTGGTCATCAAGAGCATAATGTTGTGTGAAAAACATAAGAAAAATGCAATTACAACTTTTATTTTATAGCGTTAAATGTATATGCATATTTAACTGACAAAATACCACCTTGCATTCTTCAAAGATTAAAACATGTATGGAAAGTGGATTGGAAGAACACATATTATAAATACTAGAGTGGGTGCCTCCTGAGGGGATAAGGAAATGGAATTGTGTTTGGGAGCTGGTAAAGGAAAAAATAATAAATATCACAAAATAAACATTAAATCTTGGAATGCTTACTATAACGAGCCTGAAACCTCGCGAGGAGTATAGTCAGTTCTATTTTCCTAAAGGAAGAAAAAAAGTATTATTTAGTGCATTTTAGGAAAAGAGGTTGTGGTTGTCAGCAATAAAAGCATAAAATAAGAAACACTGACTTATTATTCACTTTCCAGAGATGAGAATATTCTGGCAGACTGACTCAAATGTCCCATCCACCTTACAGACTGGTATTCAGCAAGTATGCACCATTTTGGTAGATTATGGCCAGAGACCACATTGGTAACAGTATCCATTTATCTGGGTTGGGGCCCTGCACTTTACCCACCATAGATGCAATTCTCTGTGGAGACTGAATAATCAAATTACCAGAATTTGATAATAGTAAGCATTTAGATTATATAAGTGATCCCTCTCTTCTGAAACCATGCCTCCTGGCAACATCATCATTAGTTTGCCTATAGGAAAATATACCCTGATCAGAACAAGGAAATAACTGCTATACCTGCCTGCTGTTTGGTGTATATTAAGAACATTGATATTATAGTTAACTTTTTATAATACAGTGTCTGAACATACAAAGTTGAGGATGAGAACCCAGACCCTGACAAACTCATCAAAATGGGATTGCTTTCTATGTTCACTTATTTTTGAAAATTAGATATTTGTTTGGATTTTTTAAAATGTTTCCTGGTCCCATTTCAATATTTATGAGAAGTCTGAATTTGAACGATTAAAAATGGAATTTCCCAATAAATTTTCATTTTGAGGGAGTCTTTCAATAGCAAAGGACCTTTATTACCTGGGCTATTGTCTGAAGTGATTCTAAATTGTTATAAGATAACAATCAAGTTGCCCAATGCATGAGCATGCAAAACAAAGCATGGTTTCCACCCCTTGCTCCCAAAATATCTTATAAAAACAAGGAATGATATTTGATCCACTGCCTCCTTTCTTTTAATGCCTTCTCAGAGTTGACATTTTAATTATACATTCAACCATTTATTTTTTAGTCCAGGCAGGAATAATTTATGTGGTTTTTAACCATTTGAGTTACTCACAAACTAAGAAGTCTCTGAGCTCAAATCATCTTCCCCTTTTCCTAGAGAGAACCTCCTAGACAATGTGTGACTTGCCCTCTCAAAGAGAGGGAGACCCAAAGGACATCTAAACCCTTGCTACCTAGAGAGTAGAGCCTCAGCCCCCAACCCAGGTCTCCTGAATTAGAATCCCCATTTTAACAAAAGCCTGAGTGAATCACATGCATTTTAAAGTTTGAAAAGCGTAGGTTTCCCCAAGTCTGGGCAATCATCAAAATCACAGTAGATCACTTTTGAAAACATTTAGTCTTGGATCTTGCCCATGGAAATGCTGATTCTCTTAGTTTGGGGTGGGTCGAAATCTGTTTTTAAAACTCCCAAAACTTGGTCAAATTCAAGAACCACTGTAGAAAATGTTTTCATCAGTAGTGCCCAGAGATTAATTCCAAGTGTAAATAGCTGTTTGGTTGCATACAGGAAATTGCTCTCCCCTAATGTGAGAGATGCCAGTGCAACTCTGAAGCACCTAACAATGTATCCTTGTGAGGTAAATATTTTGTCCTATAGAAAACAGCTGGAGATATGAAGTGATTTATTCAAAATCACATGGTTAGTTATTCTCAGAGCAGGAATTGAACATAAACATCCTGCCTCAAAGTACAGGAATCCTTCCACGATGCAAGAACTCTTCTTTCCTACATCTTTTACAACCATGGAGCCTAGATTAAAATTTTCATTTTACATTTAGTGGAGTCCTAATTGTGCTTGCTCTCTGAAAGCTGGGCAAGAGTATGAGGAGGTGAGCAGAAGACCCCACCTCCACAAGTCTTGTGTTCTCTTCTCACTGGAAGACAGTACATTGGGCTAATGGAAATCCCAGTTACATCTTCTTTGTTTCCTGTTAAAGCTATAAAGTACACAATTTACTTAGCTCCAAATTCTAAATTTGAACATTATTTTCAAAATTTATGGGGAAATAAAATCTTGTAACCTCACCACCCTACCACAACCTCTATTGTTATATCATCATTTCTAGGTTTTGTATTACATGTATTGCCATAGCGACAAGTGTTAAAGCTTGAGCTCCAAGACTTCCTCAAAATCCCCCTCCCCCATCCAAAAACAGACTGTGGTGACCTGAGAGTCACTGAATCCACATTGGTGCAGGAAGATAGCAGCAGAGGTCCGGAAGGGGGAGTTTGGAGGCTCACAGACAGAACTCCCTGTTTGCAGTCAAAACTTGGACATAGAGCATGTCTTTCATCCCAGTGACATCAACATAATCTCTGCAGAGACATTCTCCTTCTTCAGTCCTGCACAACATTCTGTTTTATTTTGATTTTTAAGGTAATTAGAAAGAGTGACATTAGCAGTGATTTTGATTAGCCTTCCATGTTTGGATTTTAAAAACTATGTAGTTTTAACCAAAAAGAAATCGTCTTGCTTCAATATCTCCCCACTCTTCAGGCAACCATCCTACATATTTTTCGGGGGAAAGTGAGTTAGGAGAGTGGTTTTGGAACTGTTGGCAGAGAAAAATGGGTTGGGCTTGAGTTTCCTCTCCAGCTATCCCACTTAATCCAGAACAATTCAGATCTATATGTTTTATTTATGTTGCACGTCTATGTTAAAATTTAAAAAAACAGGTGTCTGTGATTTTAAACATCTTGGGGAGTGGTTTGGCAATGGGGTTTTGATGTAGTGTGTGTAGGAAAGAGTAGGAGATAAGAAGTGCAGGGATCACGGGTGGCTGGGAGGAGTGGCAAATGCGACATTTCTACATGTTGCCATTCATGATAGCCAACATTAGAGGTTGTCGGTACCACTGCTTTTCCCAAGGCCAAAACCTGCACATGTATTTTTCCCATAGGTGTTTTGCATTTTAAGCTGTTTATTTCTAACTGTAGAATGAAATAATCTGTTTCCTCTGAAAAATTTTTTTTATTATCAGCAAGCCTGAGAAAAGGTACGGTAAGAGTCTTTCCAGTATCCCTAAAATCATATCTCCTTCACAGAAGTAAGACAGTGCAGGCCTGGTAGAAAAAAAAAATCTGTTTGTCATAGATTCGAAGTATCTGAAACTCTTTGATCCTAGTGAGAAGCAGAGTTCTTGGAACTCAACAAAATTTTAGCAATCTAACCAAACGTGGAAAAGATATAATATATCACAACCAAGTACCATTTATTCCATGTATACGTGCTGGTTCAATATTCAACATTTAACCGATGTAATTCACATAACAACCACTAAAGAAGAAAAATCACATGATATAAATTAACACTGAAAAAATATTTGATATAATTCAACTTTCATCCGTAATAAAACTCCTAGTACACCAGGAATAAAGGAGGGCTTTTCTAACCTCAGAAAGAGCATCTACAAATAACTTACAGCTAACATCGTATTTAATAGTGAAAGAATGCTTTCCCTGTAAGACCAGAAATAAGGCTAGGCTACCCATTCTCACACTTTTATCCTACACAGACCTGGAAAATTTTGCCATTGTAGTAATAAGGCATAAAAGAGAAACAAAAGGTTTACAAATTGGAAAGAAAGAAAACTACTACTATTTGCAAATGATACCATATATATACAGAAAATTCCAAAGAATCAACAAAACAAAACCTTCCAGGACAGTTTAGTAGGGTGACAGGATCCATGATCAGCACACAAAAATCAACTGTTTTTCTATATATTGACCGGGAACAAGTAGAAACTGGAATAAAGCATGCAATACCATTTACAGTTGCTCAAAAGAAAGTGGAATAGTCAGGTATAAAGGTAACAAAACGTAGTGAATCAGTTTGCAAAAATTATAAAATGCTCAGAAAAAGAATCAGACTTAAACACTTGGAGAGACCATACCATGATTATGGATTGGAAAATTCCACATAGCACATACATCAATTCTCCCCAAATTTATCTGCCTGCTTATCAAAATGCCTATCAAAATTTCAGACAGTTTCATGTAGACATAGTCAAACTTATTCTAAAATTTATATGGAAAGGGTAAACGTTCTAGACCTTTATTTTTCAAAACAATTTTGAAAGTTAAAAATAAAGTAGAGGAATCACTTTTCCTAATGTTCCTAGGCTTCCTACATAGCTGAAAGAATCAAGAGAGTATAGTAGTACCAGAAGGATACAAATGAAGATCACTGGAATAAAATTGAGAACCCAGAAATTGACCTACACAAATATGTCCAATTAATTTTTGACAAATGAACAAAAGCGATTCAGTGGAGGAAGCGTTGCTTTTTCAATAAGTGGTGCTGGAGCAATTGAGTATTTATTGACGAAAGAGAGAAAGAAAGAAATAAAGAAAGAAAGAAAGAAAGAAAGAAAGAAAGAAAGAAAGAAAGAAAATGAAACTTGACCTATATCTCACACATTATACAAACATTAACTTACATAAAATGTAACTTATACAAAGATAGGTTGCGGATTTCATGTAACATTATAAAATTCTTAGAAAAGAACATAGGATAAAATACTGGGGATTTAGGACCAGCCAAAGGGTTCTTAACACTTAACACACCAAAAGCACAATTTATAAGAGGAAAAAATGATAAATTGGATTTAATCAAAATTGAGAACTTTGTTTAGCAAAATATCCTGTTAAAATACAGAAAAGACAAATTGTGGACTCCATATATTTGTTAAACCACATAGGCCTTATATTCAGAAGCATATGAAAATATGTTCAACATCATCAGCAATCAGTGAAATAGGAATTAAAATCACAATGAGCGATAACTACATACCTATCAGAATGGCTAAAATGAAAAATAGTGATGACACCAAATGCTAGTGAGGATGCCAAGAAACTGGATCACCTATATGTTGCTGGTGTGGATATAAAGGGATAAAGCCACTCTGAAAGACTGGCAGTCAAGGCGGGGAAACCAAACACAAAACCACCACGTAATCCAACAGTTGGATCCTGGGCCGACTTACTCAAGAGTAATTAAAACTTATGTTCACAGATAAACCTATGCATAAATGGCCATAGCAGCTGTATTCATAATAGCAAGAAATTAGCAAAATTCTAGATGTCTTTCAACAGCTGAATGGTTAAACAAACTGTTACCTCCATACCACATTTTCATTCTACTTAGAAATGAAAAAGAATGAACTATTGAAACATGCAATTTGAATAGATTTCCAGAGAATTATGCTGCTTTAAAAAGATCCAATTCCAAAAGGTTCATACTATTTGATTACATTTGTATAACATTCTTAAAATGACAAGATTATAGAAATGGAGAACAGATCAGTGCCTGCCAGGGGTTAAGAAAGAGGGAGGAGGGAGGTTAATTTCAACAAACCTTTCAACAAAGGTTAATTAAAAATTTTAAAAAGAGGTTATCTGATATTACCTCTGATGCTGAGAAAACTCAATCAATTACCATACTATGCTTTTCTATCCCAAAATAAGAATTTTCTATGCCTACTCTGAGTACTTCTCTCCCACTCTTGACCTTTGCTGGAGACACTGTGCTGTAGACTGTCAGCACTCACCCACACTCCTTATGATTTTATCACTGGAGTGGAAATCCAACCAATTTTAAACTGACTGAAGGCTTTCTTTGCAGGCCGGAACCTGCACAAACCTGGCAACAAGTGCTGAGGGAACAGTTTCCCTTTTACACTAATCTCTGCAGCATCCCCTAACCCACAGCCCTTGGATGAGCAAACTATGAAGTGCATTTTCTACATCAGCTCCCAGGGAGTTCCCCAGTAGAATCAAGATCCAGTAGCAAACAGTTGTAATTGGCTTGTCATGCATCGCCCATTTTTGCATGGCTTCTCTCCCTTTCTCAATTTCCCACCCTCTAGCTGTTTTTTTCTTGGAAACACCACCTCCCAGTCAAACTTCTTGCATTGGGTCTGTTTGTATTGGGTCCTTGCATTTGGGTCTGTTTCTGAAAAACCCTAAACAAGACACCTAACTTCAAAATTCTGGCAGTGAATTTTGGTGGGCCTGGTATGGTCTCATTTTTCCTCTGCTTCCTGCACTTCACATTTCTGCACTTACCTGGACCTTGAAAGCTTGAAAATATATGAGATCTGAGGTCCTATTCTTTTCCCATTCTATCTGCTTTCAGCTATGAGCAATGAGTCCAGTACCTATCCAAACATTCATGGTTCTAGTACAATTGTCATTCCTTATTAACTCCCTGAACTCAGCCAAGACACAGGACCTCACTGGGTCTTTTATTTCTTTCTTAGATAAATAGGGATAACAGTACTTTCCTGCTGCCATCACAGATTTGTCATGAAGATAAAATGTGAAAGTAAGTGGGAAAGAACAAAGCGTGATGAATGTGAAGTCAGAACACTTGTGCCTTCATTTTCACAGGGAAAATTCTTTCTGAAATCCCACTGCCCTGCTGGGACTGGCTAGGGGGATGGAGGAGTCTCTGCGTTGCCCATTTCACCTTCCCCTTCAGGGCTTTCTCCTCATTCCGCCAGCCCCAAATGGCTTTTGTAAGCAGTGGAGGTCTGGTTATGTTCTATCTTATTAGGAACATCAAGATATCCAATTCCCTTTTCACAAATCCTGCTCCAATGTCATTTCACGTTCAGCCTAAGCCAGCGAAGGAGCTTCAGTGCAGCAAAAAGGACTTGTCTGTTCATTTTGTTGTCTTGCATGAATCTCTAACAAAGCCATTTGATTTTTAGGATTTTCTCCCTCCCCACAGTCATAACAGAGCTATGCCATTTTTCCTCTCTTTCAAATTCAAAGGGAAGATGTGGCCCAAGGCAGAGAATACTTAACAGATATTCATTTTCCATGTAGCTCTCCCCCTGCTGTGGCTTAATGTAGAGATGATGAAGGCATAGCGCTCATATAATCTGGGTTTTAAATAACTGTGACAAAGGTCTCTCTCACACTTCCTGGCTAATGTGGTGCAGATCCCTTGAAATGAGAGAAAACTTAAGAGTAAAGAAACGAGAAATGTGTGGGGGCTCAGGTTCTAAGAAGTCAGCCCTCCAAAGCCTTCTCCCGATTCCAAATTCTCTGTTTCTACATTTTTTAGAGGCAGTAGTAGCTATAATACCAAAGAGGCTTTTACATTATACTCTTATTTTATAGCTGTGTGGCCTCCAACAAGAGATTTAACCTTGTGAGCCTTCCTCTGAAAAATGGGGCTAAGAATGATGATACCTTCCTTGTGGGCAAAATGGTTAGTTCCTAGCAAGTAGTGGGCTTTTGGCAAATGTTCACTGCTTTTATCATTATCAACATCATCAACAGCATTAATGCTATTTCTTCAAAAGTATTGTTATGGTCATTTAGGATTTTCTTCTTAGAAGATGTATAGTTGTTGACTAACTTTTTCTTTCTTTGAATGGCAGATATAATGGGGCCCCCGGGTGGCTCAGTCGGTTAAACATTGGATTTTGGCTCAAGTCATGATCTTATGGTTTGTGAGTTCAAGCCCCACATTGGGTTCTCTCTGCTGTAAGTGTCAAGCCTGCTTGGGATCCTCTTTCACTCCCTCCCTCTCTGACTCTCCCCTCTCTCTCTCTTTAAAAAATAAATAAACATTTTTTCAACACAGCAGATTATTCACTTGCTTCCAACGGCATAGAAGAACTGGCTGATTTGAGAATCTATCCTACTCCACAGAAAACAAAATTTTCATAAATATCCTGAGAATCACCAGTTCTTCCCTTGTAATGCTTGGCATGAACAATCAATGACAAGAAAAGGTATCCACCTGCGTTTCATTCATATCGTCTTTAGTTTCTTAAAGGTGCATCATAAAGCAGATATAGATGGTTAAATAAACTAATTACCTGCCTATTTTCAGGAATTAAGGTGTACTTTTAAAATATATAACTGACTTTGTTTCTTTTTTTAGAGGTAGTTTTAGGTTTATGGGAAAATTGAGCAAAGAGTATAGAGTTCCCATGTACTTGTGTACATTTAAAATCAAAGAAATAATAAAACGATAGTTATGAACCACCTACAAATAAGACTCCATATGGGTACAAAAAGTACGCTCTCTTATAAAAGAATTCCCTGGGCAAGTTTTTAGCAGGGTATTCTAGCCAAAGGAAATAATATACAATGGCACCAAAGTGAAAGCAAGCATGAGAGAGTCTCAAATTAAAGAGCAATGTGCTTGAGAATAGGATGCAGAGATTATATAAATAAGAGGTGGTGCTTGAGAAGAGGCAAAGAGAGAACCCAAAAGATATTGAAAAAGTGTAAAGATTTTACCTTACAGGTAATAAGGATCCACTCAAGAATTTTGCAAAGAAAAACAACATAATCAGACGGTGTGTGTAGGGGCCAAAGGCAGGCTGCCCCGAGACGACCCACTTGAGCATGAAGATCATTTTTGAGTTAAAAGTAATCAAAACCCAGGGGCGTCAGGGTGGCTCAGTTGGTTAAGCATCAGACCTCGGCTCATGTTTGTGAATTCAAGCCCTGTATCAGGCTCTGTGCTGACAGCTCAGAGCCTAGAGCCTGCTTCAAAATCTGTATCTCCCTCTCTTTTTGCCCCTCCTCTGCTCACACTCTGTCTCTCTCTCTCTCAAAAATAAACATTAAAAAAATTTTTTTTAAGTTATCAAAATCCAGCAGATTCAGGAAAAGCTCTTTGCTTTTTTATACTTCTCCTTTTCATTTTCCCAAACCAGTGAAATGAGATAATCAGGTCTCAACTGCCTAAAACGAATTTAGATAGAGGACTTGCTCCAGGAAGAGAGCAATCGCAGTAGATAACTACATTATAATACGTACTAGGTGTGGTAGACAGGGAGGAACGTAGCGAAGTCTCTTTGGTCAAAGTCATCTATGTTCCATTGTTTCTGAATGGCCCAACAAACATTTGTGTACCAAACATTTACTCTTTTTCATTTTCCTGTGAGTCGCATTCTTTCCCTCTGAAGTCCCAGACTTCTACATCCTTCTCCTTAGTTCAGGATGACACGTGTACCTCATGTTGCCTGACTGTCTCTGGAAGTTCATGTCTGTGTGGATTCCCCACACATATGAAATTAAATATACTTTTCTCCTGTCAATCTGTCTCTTGTCAGTTTGATTCTTAATCCTGCTAGAAGGACCACGAAGGGCAGAAGTCCAAAAGAAGGACCTTGAAGGACAAAGGAAGTTCTTCCTCCTCAACATGTACTAAGGTCCTTCTGAAAACAATATGTTGGATGAATTAAGGAAAGTCAAGGCTAGGTGGGTGGGAACTAATGAATCTGTTGAATAATTAAAAGGAGATTGTTCAAATGAATGTCATTGGGACGTTCAAGTAGAACTATCTAGTACCATGTAAGATGTCATACTTTGGAGTCCAGAAAAAGATATTTGAGCTGGAGATAAGATTTCGGGTCATAAGTTAGTTGATGAGATTTCCTAGGGAGTATGCATAGAGAAGAAAGGGGGGGGCCTAAGATCAAACCCTGAAGAATACTAATATTCATAGGACCAGCCAGAGGAAGCAGCTCTAGTGGAAAAAGAGCCAGGTAAGGGTGATGTCATGGAAGCCAATAGAGAAAATGTTTTAAGAAGGAGGAACTAATCAATGAGGCTCTATGAAACATGCTTCTAATGTATTTGGTTACCAGAAGGTCATTGATAACTTCAACAAGGAGGAATTTGCAATAGATTGAGGTGTGAAATGTAAGTCAGTCTTATGCATTGCTGAATCCCTACCACCTAGCAAAAAGATTTGTTCTTCTCATTGTTCAGTAAATACTTATTGAGTAATTACACAATATATCTTTTCCTAGGTCATGTAACAGGCAATGAGCAAAGAATTGTTGTTCTTTCTTGTCAACTGTACTTAACATTTAGTGATCCTCACTCTGATCTGAAAGCTTATCTGACAGACTAACACAACCACACTCAGCTACACTCTCTACATTCTGTGTTCCTACTCAATAATTCTTGCCAATATTTTAGAGCAAAGACTCGCTGTTTGCAAAGTAGCTTAAAATAAAATTTAAATACTTTAAAATGCTTAATTGTAAAAAATGTAACATAAAACTTACCATCATAGCCATTTTTTAACTATATAGTTCCCTATTGTACTATTCCCTATTATACTATTACGTATACTTACATTGTTGTGCATTAGATCTTTGGAACTTTCTCACCTTGCAAAACTGAAACTTTACCCACTGAAGAGAAATTATTTCTCCCTCCCCCCAGCTGCTGGCAACCACCATTATACACTCTGTTTCTATGAATTTGGCTATCTTAGATACCTCTTATAAGTGGAATCATACAATATTTGTCTTTCTGTGACTGCCTTATTGTCCTCAAGATTCATCCATGTTGTACCACATAAAATGGACCTATTTTTAAAACATAGCTATCATATGTTTTCACTCATATGTGGAACTTGAGAAACTTAACAGAAGACCATGGGGGAAGGGAAGGGGGAAAAATAGTTTCAAACAGAGAGAGAGAAGCAAACACATAAGAGACTCTTAAATACAGAGAACAAACTGAGGGTTGATGCGGGGGAGGAGGGGAGAGAGGAAAATGGGTGATGGGCATTGAGGAGGGCACTTGTGGGGATGAGCACTGGGTGTTGTATGTAAGTGATGAGTTGGGAATCTACTCCTGAAGCCAAGAGCACACTGTATACACTGTATGTTAGCTCACTTGACAATAAATTACATTAAAACAAACAAACATGGTTTCAGTGTTTTTCTTGTAAAAGTTCTAAGAGTCCAACAACACATGCAAGTCACACAATTTCCAGTTAGGTAGGAATCATGAGAATTTTTCCATCCATTTTGTGGCTATCCTTAACATGGAAGAGATCATTCTTCTTATTAGAAATCATTCCATGACAGGGAACCGCTAATTTTGAGAGCACTACTGCATTTTTTCAAAAAACGACTGCATTTTTTCAAAAAACTACTGCGTTTTTTCAAAAAACCTCATCTTTAAAAGCTACAACGCTCTACTCTCTGTACTGTTCTGAGGATGCATTTATTGAATCCTAGAATTTGACAGACGTAGAGGAAGTATAGAATGCCAGTTTAGAGCACTTGTTTTTCTTAAAACCTCCTAACATTCTTCAAGTCACCTTTGTCTTTCTGGCTACTAGCCCTTCTATTCCTTGTATCATTAAACCGTAGTTACTTATTAATCACCCCCTAGAAGATGGCTGCAGTAACGATGTGCCCGTAGGGTAAGCTGTCTGGTTTGGGAAAATGAAAAGGGGGAGTCATATAAAAGAAGAGGGTTAGAAACCATCCCTAAAAGCCAAAGACAAAGGAAAGGCAGTCTGGCATCTCAGCTGCTACCTCCTACGCTACTAGATTTTACTATAATTAAGCTCTCAGCTTCCAATTTAGTACGACTGTGATCTCCAGCAGCATTTCACTTATAGAAAGCCTGAAACACATTTCCACATGTCTTTATGTGTAGCTTGGTCTACAGAAAATTTGCAAATGAAAATGAAACTCTGAAATGATGTCTAAGTTTCTACATAAAGAGGAGGTGGGGCTAATCCAGTCACTGTACGTATATCTCCGCTTCTGAATTCTGCCACATGTGGTATATCCCCAGAAGAACTGGGTGCATCTTAGTCGATGTCGTTTTTCCTCTCAGCCTGGTGCTAAAGTCTAGACTGCTGAGGCAAACATGTTTAGTTATTTTGACTAGGGTTGAGCAAATAAGCACTAAATCTTGCCTCCAAACTTGAGCTGATCCTCATCATAACCTTTTAGGAAGCTCCAAAAGGTCTTGTTGCCTTAGGTTTTCAGACTGGTGTTTCACTTGTTCCCCTGTTGTCTACCAGCCAATTCCAGTCCTGAAAAAATATATATGCTTTAAGAAAGATTTATCGGCCCTCCATACAGGATATAAAGGGGAAGGGGAGGAGGGGGAGGGGAAATCCATGATTGTTCTGTGTAGGGAGTTACTGAAAATATCTAAAAGTTTTTGCCAGGCAAGTATTCTTTCCACCATGGAACACAAGCAGCTTATAGACATATCGTGATCTTATTACTGAGATTTAATAAGATTTCCTTTTTGGGAAGACCTATACCTGCACATTGAGATTCTCAGAAATTCCTTTAGATGGAAGATGCTAAGAGTTGAATTTTACTCTCCCGTCTACCCAGATATAACTGTTCACTCTTGGATGCCTTATAACTGCTGTTGAGCCCCGGGGTTAGGTGATGAAGGATGGCCTGCATTTTAATTAAACTACATGATTCTCCCCGAGGATGGATTTGACTCTCTCTGCCTCCAGGTCCTCCGTAGTTTTGAGTTACATGCCCTTAGCCTCTGACTTACATGTGAGGCACGGCCATACAAAAATAGTAATTCGTGACGCTTTTATGGAGAACACAATCACAAGATATGGTCTCATGTATTACCTTAACACAACAACCTGAGATAATCGGGTCTGGAAACAGAGCCCCATTTCATAGATAAGGAAACTAAGCATAAAGTCATGATTTAAAGACCAAGAGGGGAGCAAAGTGGGATCCTAGGTTTTCTGACTCTCCATTGTGGTTTTCATCTGCTGGTTATCTCTGTAGGCACTAAAGGGAAAGCCACATTGTTCTCAATATTTCATCTTCCTTTCAGCTTTCTTTCTCCCCCTCATCCCTGCCTCCCCCTCATCCGGTCTTCTGCGGTTCTCTGGAAGTTACCTCTGTGTCACAATAACCAGCTCACATTTACCCTTTGTAGCCACTTCCTACAGCTTCCTGAACTTCTGGTTTTCCTCAGCTCCAGAAACCTCTCATTCTGTCAGTGCTCTCTTAGATTCTTGGAGCCAAGTCACATGGAACTGACGGGACATAAACAGTTCAGTACAGTTGGGGTGCCTGGGTGGCTCAGTCGGTTAAGTGTCCAACTTTGGCTCAGGTCAAGATCTCACAGTTCATGAGTTCAAGCCCAGCATCAGTTCTGTGCTGTCAGTGGGGAACCTGCTGTCAGTGGGGAACAGACACCCTCTGTCTCCCTCCCTCTCTCTGCCCCTCCCCCCCTCAGAAATAAATAAACATTAAAAAAAAAAATAGTTCAGTGCAGTGGTTCTCAACCAGGTGATTTTGCCCCACGGGAGAACTTTAGAAGTGTCTGGAGCTATTTTTGTGCGCCTGGCATCTAACAGGTAGAGATCAAGTGCTGCTAAATATCCTACAATACACAGGGCAGCCCCCAAGACAAAGAATTACCTAGCCAAATGCTAATAGTGCCCCCAAATGTCAAGGTTGAAAAGTCTTGGCTTAGAGCAATAACCCATCCCATACAACAATATCTATTACAAGCATTTACCCAAAGGAGGAGCCAATGTCAGGTCTTTTGATCACCACGTGGTTGGAGAAAATAATAGGTTTCAGCAGAGGAGATGGGGTAGTGGAAGGGTATGGTGGTGTTTTCAGTCATGTCATGGGATGAATAACCTACTTGGATTGGGTTAACTGATAACTCTAGACACCATAAAGCCACATTCAGTTTGCAGCGTTGCTCCATGGCAACACAGCAGAAACTTGCCACAAGGGGAAAGTAGAAAAACCAATGACTCCAAAATTCTCTCTTTCAGAGACACCGAAGGTTTGTTATGAGGCTGCCCCACAGTGGGTCTCCAGCTTCCGAAGGTGACCTCTTGGCAAATGAGTCGCCAGTAACCACATAAGATGGATATGTGATGGGCAACAGCCTTGAGGATCAAAAGACAAAAGATACATTAAATGTAGTATCCCATGTTGAGGAACACATTGCAGACATGAGAACTTGAGTGTGAGATCTTCAGTCTGCCTTACTGGATCTGTCAGAGCAGGTGGTCATGTAATTTCCATTCATTCTGTACAATAAGACATCTTTAAAAAATTCATTCTGGGACCTATGCCATGTACATGTCTAACCAACAGTACAAAATTCCATTCCATCTCGTGGACAAAGAACAATTTGCTCTCAGCTACACCTTCCTTTCTTCCTTCTCTGACATCAATTCTGTTCTTGGTACCTCCTCTTGAGCCCCATGTGGAACTAGCTCAAAGACAAAGATGTCTTTTGACCCCGCTATGCCTCCACTTTCATGTTCATGACACGTATTTACAATATTTGAATGAGTGATCATCACTTAATTCTAACACAGTTTTCAGGAAAGAGCATTTTCCTTAAACATTTTACTTTCCAAGTCTAATTATCTCAATCCCAAGAATTTCTCCCTTCCCATTTAGCTAAATCCAGGGGCCACTCTTTATTATCTACTTTCTGGATCCCAGTTTTATACTTGACATTTTTCTATGCTATGTGCTTAACCACTTTCCAGCTTCAGCTGCAGACACGCTCAATTTTTATCTTACTGCTTCTTTATGTTACCAGAACACTATATGTACTTACATTGCTTCCTTTCCTTCCGTGTGTACTATAGGACTGGAACTATATGAGGATGTAAGTTCTAGCTGCCACCAAGCATGGAAAACTGCATTTATTTTGAACTTGCATCCCAATTGATGGTAACCCACTAGTTACAGGTTAGTTTATCTACTGAGATAAATGGGCTTGAACTAGCTACTAATGTTTCTCCTTTCCACAATCAATTTTGAGAAACAACTACATAAGGGTGTGGGGGTGGGTAGTAGGGAGGAGTGTTTGTGATTATAAGAAAGAGAGAGAAAGTAGGAAATTATTTTGGTGTATTTAAGGGTGATAGAAGTTCTTGTTCTTAAATAAGACCCTATCTGTGACATTGGCCTATGTAGTACATAGAACATAGCACAATTTCCCCTTGTTCTTCCATTTCAAGATTCAAAGTACAAGGATCATGCTAAGAAAAGAGGGATTTGGGGCTGCATTAGTTTCAGTTCACTATTGGAGCCTCTTCCAGTGGTTGACCCTTATTTTTCCTTTGGCAAGGATAAATTTTTGTTTTGCTTAGAAAATCTTTTGCTGTTGGCTGTGGTAGACATTTCAAAGAAGGACAGAATGAAGGAAATGGAATGAACTGTGTGATAGAACATTTTCCTTGATTTTTTCCCCTCACAGTAGAAGAATGGGGGGTCATTTAGGATGAGAAAAATAGGATGTGTTTTGACCTCCCTGAAGCAAGCACCATATTATTTTGCCTTCCCACAGAGCCTAGTTAAATTTCTATAACCAGTGAGTGTCAGGAAAGTATCATTATCTGACTGTTTTTGTCCCAAAAGTCCAAGAAAAATACTCAAATAAGAATTTCATGTGAAAATATACATTGTACCTTTATAAGAAATTACTGTTTAGAAAGTTAAATGAATCCACCCAGTGAAAAGTATATATGGCTTTAAACCTTTCAGTGTGCTGCTCCCTAGTGAGCGTTTGTTAAAAAGACAGCTAACTCTTCCAGAACTGTACCACAGGCAACAACACTGGGGTCTGTGGGGCCAGATAGGTAGTGGTGTTGGTGGGAACGGGCAGAGGGGATCAGGAAGGGCAAGAAATCCACCAAAGACCCTGAGACCGAAATACAGAGACCAAACCTGGGTGTCCAATGACTACTTATGAGAAGTATCACCACATTAATAGATTTTGCAGACTAAGCCAACCCCAGGCCTAAGCCATGGCAAGCCCAGTGATCACGTGCAAACTGTCTTTTGCAAACTAGGGACTGATGGGAGTAACCGAGAAGCAATGAGCAACAGATTGGTCTACCAGTTGGTGTAAAATAAACAAAAAAACCCCCGAGGTTCATATACGCAGTCAGAATCCTGTCTCAAAGAGCTGCCTGCATTCTTAGAAATACACCAACTATCCACATTACCTGCTCGTTGTAAGTGGTGTCTTCTCACTTCCTTTTATTATTTAAAAAAAAAAAAAAAAAGTTTTTTTGAGAGAGAGTGCATGCAGATGAGCAGGGGAGGAGAAGTAGAGGGAGAGGGAGGGAGAGAATTTTAAGCAGGCTCCGCCTCAGTGCTGAACCCAACACAGGGCTCAATATGGCAACTGTGATATCCTGACCTGAGCCAAAATGGTTCAACCAACTGAGCCACTCAGGTGCCCCTTCTCACTTCCTTTTAGTCTTTAGAGTTACCCTACGCACACACAAAAAATTACTGCAGGAAAGATGGAATTTGTGCCGTGTTGGGGAAGGGTTGTGTTTGGGCTCCTGCAGTTAGCAGGCCCAACACGGGCACTCTGTCAAATGTGAGTTGTGGGTAAACTGAACCACAGCTTACAAAGGATGAGGAGTTTGGTGGTTTCACTACCCCAGTAAGTAGTAAATCTTTTGTTTCAGCATTCTAAGGTAGCCTACTGTCCCCTACTTCGGTGTGGAATATAGGAGACTAACTTCATCAAAAAATAAAATAAAAAGGTAAAATACATTTTAGATGTCATCGTCTTACATAGCAACCCCATTCCCTTTTGACATTTTTATTATTTTTTTAATTGTAGGAAACATATTGGCTATTATTTTTAATACCTACTGTCTATTTAAAAAAAATTTTTGATGTTTATTCATTTTTTAGAGAGAGAAACAAAGTGTGAACAGGGGAGGTGCAAAGAGAGAGGGAGACACGGAATCTGAAGCAGAATCCAGGCTCTGAGCTGTCAGCACAGCTGACATGTCCGACATGGGGCTCAAACCATGAACCACGAGATCATGACCTGAACCGAAGTAGGACGTTTAAACAACTGAGCCACCCAGGTGCCTCTGTCTCTTTCTTTTGTAAGTTTTGGGGTTTGTTTGTTTGTTTGTTTGTTTTGGATTTGTTTTTGTTTTGTTTTTCAGTAATCCCCAATACCCAATGTGTAGGCTCAAACTCACGACCCCAAGATCAAAGGTTGTGTACTCTTCTTTTTTTTTTTTTAAATGTTTATTTTTGAGAGCGAGAGAGAGACAGAGTGCAAGCAGGAGAGGAACAGAGAGAGAGGGAGACACAGAATCCAAAACAGGCTCCAGGCTCTGAGCTGTCAGCACGAAGTCCAATGTGGGGCTCGAACTTATAAACCATGAGAACATGTCGGTCAGATGCTTAACCAACTGAGCTACCCAGGCACCCCAGGGGTTGTGTGCTCTTCTGACTGAGCCAGCCAGGGGCCCCTACCATGTGTTTCTTTAATCCTAATAATAACAAACCCTGGATGTAATTTTAATTGTCCAAGAGAGTTGCCCATGATTAGGAACCTAGTACATGGCAGTACTGAGAATTAAATGTTTTGCCTAACACTAAAGACACTATGCTCAAGTGGCTTTCTTGCTTTCTTTCTTTTTAAGAATCATTTCTTTTCAAGACATACCTAATTCTGTTGCTCTTTGGAAGATAATTAGTGAAGTGGATGAATTAATATGACCAAATATGACCCTCCCTCTTCTCCTGAGTAACATGGGCACTTGTCACCATGACTTTTTGAGATGATGTCTGACCCAAGGGGGTCAATGGACATTTCTAATCAGCCATAAAGGGAAACTAAAATCGTGACAAAATTGTAGGCAAAGTAATTTCTGGACAGATGAAACCTTACAATTCCTCTCAAAATAAACCTATACAGTAAAACCTTGGGTTGCAAGTAACTTATTCTGTGAGTGTTCTGAAAGATGAACAAACATTTCTAATAAATTTTAAATTGATAAGTGAGTTATGTCTTGCAATATGAATAGCACCTGATGTCAAATGTCACATGAGCACAACTGAGCCAATGGGTCTTCTCTCTCTCTCGCTGTGGGATTGTGGGTGCTCAGATACTTGGTCTCAGGCCGTGATGTTTGGTAGAAATCAGTGATTTTTCAGAACATTGGAAAGTGCCCACAACTGGCACTAGTGTATTTTTTTTTTTTTTTTTTTTGGTCACTTCAAAGGACCTTTGGCTACTCCTTTGCTTTTCCATACAAGGGTCAGCTTAGGAATGCTTTGCTTCATGCTCGGTCATTGGATAGCTTCCTGGCTAAAGTTGTACAAAAAGAAAAAGATTCCATTGAACCAATAGATAGCAGTGATTCCATTAGTGATAGTGGAAATCATCCTACACAATAATCCTCTCCTCTCTTACCTCCCTCACACCAACCACGAAGATTTTCAAAGGTAAGTGCAGGTTAATTTGTTTATTTTTCTTTATATTTTGTATTTTATTTATTATTTTGTATTATAGTACTGCAATCATTTTTACATGAAAATTTTTGGTTGTGGAACAAATCATGAGTTTCCATTATTTCTAATGGGGAAATCCGCTTTGATATACAAGTGCTTTGGATTACATGCATGTTTCTGAAACGAATTATGCTCACAAACCAAAGTTTTACTGTATTTGTTTGGATGAGTAGACCTTTCCCCCTTCCTCCTCTTATTAAACCCCTTTGTGCAGGGTAAATAGTGTCTGCCACAATTCACATCCATCTGGAATTTCACAATGTGCCCTTATTTGCAATAGGGCAGTAAGGAGAAGTAATTAGTTAAGATGAGGTCATACTGGATTAGAGTGAGCCATCCAGTGACTGGTGTCTTTATAAGAGAAAGGTGGAGCTTCAGACACAGAGACATAGAGGAGACATAAGGGACAGAGACTAGACTAATACAGGTACAAGCCAAGGAAAACTGAGGGTTGGCAGAAGCCATCAGCAGCTCGAAAGAAAGAAGGAAGTTTTCTTCCCCTAGAGCCTTCAGAGGGAGCACAACCCTGCCAACACCTTGACTTTGGACGTCTAGCCTCTGAAATGGTGAGAGAATAAATTTCTGCTGTTTTAAGCCACTCATTTTGTAGCACTTTGTTATAGAAGCCTTGGGAAACTAATATGCCCGTTGTCACTAATTGATTTATCCATGCAGTTATCTCCTAACCACTTGAAAAAGCATAGAATCTGAAAGGATGAAATAGAAAATAATGAAGCTTCAGTGGCTGCCAAAAGCATGGGGGTGAGCCATCCCATGGTGGACAAATATGACAATCCAGGAACTGAACTGAAGAGAAAGCAGATCAAAAATATGATATTATTGGGGCACCTGGGTGGCTCAGTCGGTTGAGGATCCAATGTTGGTTCAGGTCATGATCTCACGGTTCATGAGTTTGAGCCCCACATCATGTTTGCTGCTGTCAGCACAGAACGCATTTCGGATCCTCTGACCTCATCTTTCTGCCCCTCCCCCATTCACTCTCTCTCTTTCTCTCTCTCTAAAAAAATAAATAAACATTTTTTAAAAATATGATATTAAAGTGAGACTACCTGCCATTCACTTTTGTCTAAAGGTCCAGGTTGATGATAGTCAGCCTTGCCTATGTCCTGAAAATCATTTAGGAAAATTAGCATGCTTATTTTATGTAAATAAAACCAGTTTCCCCAATAAAAAAAAATATCTAACAAACTTTGATTATAATTTGCTAAACCAAAACATACATTTTTAGATAAATGAGTGAATTTTCAAAATAAATAAACTTCAAAAATTGATATTCACGTGAAAGTCTTCCTAAAGTCAACAGTCAATGTGCGTTTATATTAATTCTAGCCAGAAAACTCTTTCAAAATGGTATTTATACAAAGAGTGCTTTGCTTAAGGTTTCATAAAGCCCTTAGTGAATACTTGTCGAGGCTCTTTGGAAAAACAAAGTTGGAGTTAAAGTTGATTGCTTTCTCAGAATAAGCAAGCAGGAGTCTTGGATGGAGTGTGGAAATCCCTTCTAGCCCCATTCATTATTAAGGAAAGAACAAAAAGACTTCGTAGTTTAATAAAAAGAGCCTTGTGCCAAGAGTCAGGGGACTCCATGTGAATTATAGCCCAGGCTCTGACATTGATTTACTGTATGACTTTAAGGCACACATGTCGTCTCCTGATATCCCAAGTTTCCACTCACTTTTTTCTGTGTAATACTGGACAAGTTATAACAATACTCTACCTTTGTTTCTCCACCTATCAGCTAAGGATGACATACTCTTCCGAATTACTGTGAGGATAAAATGAGTTCATATGTCTAAAGCCCCGAGAACGATGCCTGGCATGAAGTAGCTAGTATTAGTAGCTGCAATATTGCATGGCTTCTCTCCCTTCTAAACCTTAAGCCTCTTAAGGATAGGAATCATACCTTATGCACCTTGGTTTCTCTCAAAACACCTAGAAATGTATCTTGCATAAACTAGTTGCCCAATAAGTATTTGCTGAACTGAATTTAAACTTCAAGGACAAAGTCTATATATTATCTAGCTTGTTGGGGTTGTATTCATTAACTTTTTTTAATCCAGTTATCTGGGGAAAGAAGAGAGAGCATCATTTGGGAAAACATCTGTGAACAAAGGATTCCAATGAGAAAAATACTTTAACGAATCTCCTAGTGAGGGCAGAAGACTTTAGCTCTTTCGACAGCTTCTTTCCCATCCTGCTGGTGGCCTCTTTCTCCCAGGAGAACTAATAGTAAATTCTTTATTGCTTTGGCTTTATTGCTTTTAGCTCTGGAGACAGTGCGCTTTCAGGCAGTAATTATATTTCATGTATAAATATTATTTCTAAGAGAAGAGCTAATAGCTTTTTTGTAATGCTATCTGTAATTCTGTAGTTGCTAAATTTATGTGTCAGCTAGAATCTTGAAGTAAACAAAATTTATAAATTGATTCCTTTAGAACGATGTAAGATCTTGCTAGACTCTACTACTGCTCAGATAAGAATAACTGAATTCATCAGCTAAGCCAGCAGTGAAATTAAAATACAGTTGAATATTCTGAGCAGTCTTTGAGAACTATGGCAAATTACAATAAAACCCAACACATGAATGTTAGTCACTTTGTCAAGAAGTCAGGTTGTAAGTTACTCAGCCTCCTATTCAGTCACTGGTTCATGTGTTTCTTCCTAAGTTAACTTCAAGTTAATTTTCCCATAAAAATAGCTGAGATGGGAAAGAGTCTTTAACCTTCATAGCAAAGAGTTCAAATAATTGTAAAGAAGAATATAAATTACGGGTAGCACTACTAACCTCTCTATAGGGTCAGTTGATGGAAATGCTTCTTAAGAAGAGGTTAATGTACACTCTGATGTCTTAGCTGTAATAACATGTCACGGTGAGGATAGGATGGCAGGTTGGATCCTATCTTCATACAGAGGGCCTCTTAAGGAAACTATGTGCAATGGCCTTCTCAATGCTAAGGAGTATTAAATATTTGCAGATTTCTGCGCACTTCATGAAATATACACTTTCTCTCGAGAGGTAGCATTATGTCATGATAAGCTGCATAAGCTCTGAAGACAGAACTTGATGGGTTTATATAAAAAAAACTGAGTCGCGCAAGTTGTATCAGTTGGTTGTTTTTTTGTTTTTGTTTTTTTTTTTTTTTTTGCATTTTTGAAATGGACAGTAGCTAGGAACATTAACTGAGTTAATACAACTGAAGGATCTAGCACACCATAAAAGATCAATGGCGTTTGCCATTATATATTACTCTTATTATTTAGAATTGTTTTATTTAGAATAATTATTAGGATTATTCCATTTTGAATCATTGTATTATTTCGATTTATTAATTAGCTCTTTCTTGACTCTTGCTACCTTAATTTTACTCAGGAACTCCAAACTACCATCGGTTTTACTGTCCTGAAGAGGCATTCTGACAACCTTGTGTCTACAACGACCCTGGCCAGGAAAATTCTAATTAGCCCGGAAAGGAGGGAAAATCTCTTTGAAAAAAAAAATTATTTTGGGATGAGCACTGGGTGTTGTATGGAAACCAATTTGACAATAAATTTCATATATTGAAAAAAAAAAGAAAAAAAGAAAAAAAAAATTAAAGGACCAAACAAGAATAAAAGCAATTATAGTCTGAAAAGAAACCCTTACCCGTGATTTTGCTCTCCAAGGTTTCAATTACCTGCAGTCTATCACAGTTGGGAAGCACATGATCCTCGTTCTGATGGTCAAGAGTAGCCTAAAGCTACTCACAAGACCTGTATCACTCACCTCACTTCATGTCATCATGTAGGCACTGTATCATTTCCTGTCATCACAAGAAGAAGAAAGGTAAGTACAGTACAGTAAGCTATTTTGTGAGCGAGAAGGCCCACATTCGTATAATTTTTATTAATGTATTGTTATACTTTCTACTTATTCGTTATTGTTGTTCATTTCTTACTGTGCTTGATTTATAAACGAGACTTTATCGTGGTTGTGCATGTCTAGGAAAAAACCATCATATATAGAAGGTTCAGTACTATCCACAGTTTCAGGCATGTACAGGGGGTCTTAGAACCAATCCCCTGCAGATAACGGGGGTGCAGGGGGGAGCTGCACAGAATACAGCCTTCCAAAGTGACTTGTTACTACTTCTAAGGGAACTGAGGTCCCTGGGAATCCTCTGTAGTCCCTGGGGGCTCCTCTATTCTTAGAAGCACAATGAACTCAAGCAGTTTTCCTCTCCTTCTCTGAGCTGTGGCTTCTGTTTTCATCGCCCGGGATGTCCTTTCCCCTAGACCTGTTTCAGAGAGGATCACAATTCTCTCTGACTTTTTCCTCTTTGTGCTATCTCCCCAAATTAGCAAACAACCCACTCTCATCCAACGATTTTATTACTAATTACCATACAGTAAAAGAATGGTGCCAAAATTTTTGTTAACAGAAAATAAAATTGGAAGCTACAGGGTTCCCAGAGTTCTCCTGGAACTCTGGGGTTTTGACTCTGAATGCCTTTCTTGGATGAGGCACGGACCCCACTCTCCTCCAGTGCTGCCATAAGTCTTAAAGGTGAGATTTACCAAAAAGCATCCGTTACTACACTTTCGCCAAATCCTTTTCTTTTTGAAAACTCTTCCAAATAGAGCTAAAGACCTAATTAAGGTGGGTTGATTAGGCTTTTCTCAAGTGAGTGATGTGTATATCAGATGAATTCCAGGCATACATCTGTCCTTCGGGGCCATCTCCATGTTCCTCTACTTCTGTACATGGAAGGTAGCACTGGGTGATGCCCATGTATTTCATGACTCAGTTTCCATCCTTTATTCCAGTGGTTCTCAAATTTCAGTGTGTATCACAAGAGCTTGAGAGCTTGTTAAAACACAGATTACTGGTCCCTGCTTTCAGAGCTTCTTAGTCAATGTCTGGGATAGGTCCCAAGAAGTTGCATTTCCAAACAGCTTACGGGTGATGCTGATTCTGCTGGGAGCACTCTAAGACCCTTTGACTTACGGTCCTCCTATCCAGGTTTTCCTCTTTGGTCAAATGGGGAGAGCCTTTCTGTAGAACGAAGTCAGGGTCAGAGAAACAAAATAAAGAAAAAGGAAGGAGAACATGGGGAGAAACCTAAACACAACTGCTCAGCTCTGGGGTCCATCAGGGTCTGCAGCCAGCTCCAACACTCCATTTCCCAGCTATATATTAAAAGTTATAAATATACTTTTTTTTATAAATATACTTTTTGTTACGCCAGTGTGAGTTGGGTTTATGCCACTTGCAACAAAAAATGATACTGCCAATATAATCTCAGTTCGATGTACTATTATAAAAATGTCCACTCAAGAACACCTCCCATTGCTCCTGTAGGTAATCAAAGATGTAATTTCTCCACATCCCTTAATCTGCTTTGTCAACAACAAATATCTGTTACCAACTTAACAACAACTACGTGTTTGTTTATGGAGATCTGATGGTAGCTGAAACAGATGGAAATTCCCCCAGGTAGATATAGGCACACAAGGCAAAGTTGAGCATGTCTTTGGCAAGTCTAGAATCATTCATCCATTTATTTAATAAATATTTGTTAAATCACAACTGTGGGCTCCTCATTAGGCCAAATGCTGGAATGAAACAGTGGAAAGACCTCTTTCAAAGATGCCTGTTATTCCTTAAGTTGGGGCAACAGAAATTAAGTCAGTTACAAGAGAGTGAGATCCTTGCTCTACAGGCATTGCACAGGACCCTTGGCTCTGGAGTGAACACACAGGGCCACCGGGGCACCAGGCATGTGCTCTGTAAACCATCACTCTGAGTCAAGTTTGGGGTGATGGTATGATGCAGTGGACATGGATAGGTTTTAGTGTGTCAAGGGACAGGCTATGCGCAGTGGACAAACTTGGGTTTGAGGCACAGCCCCACTACTTTCTAGTCTAGTTAGTGACCTTGAGCAATTACCATCTAAGCCTCAGTGTATCTTATTTATAAATCGGGCTTTCAATATTACGTATCTTAGGTAAGATTGCAGTAAGAATTGCACTCCAGCACCCAATGTATATAAGTGTTCTTTCAATGTTTGCTAAAGAAAACACCCCAAAATTATACAATTTTAGTAAAACAGTAAAGGAAGTGCCCATCTTTGCCGGAAAACTACTTACAGAGGAAATGTGAAACCTGAAGTTCTAATGACCCAGTTGACATTAAAATTAAACAAAGGAGGAATTTCTGAGTAATCAATAGTTTCAGATCTGAAACTCTAAGGGGCATCTTTAGGAATCAATACTGATGCCATAAAACCTATTGAAAATTACAAGAGATGGCATGATACCTGTTTTTGAAATGGAAAAATAATGCAAATCAAAAAGAAGTTGCAAGAGACAATAAGTCCTCTGTGGTCTTCATTAATGGAAAATAGGAAAAATGCCCCACAAGATTATGCACAAGAGCACATCAGCTGTTACAGTGGAAGGAAGGAAGATAAAAAGACAAAACTTCAGGTTTTAAACTCAGTTTTGACAAAGGGCTAGCTCCACCACTTTCTAATTGTGGGTGATTAAATTCTGGGCTCAAGACTTGTGATAAATTATGTCACCATAACATCTACAAACACAGGTTTGTGGGGAACCAATAAAAAAATGCATGTAAAGTGTCTACAATAATGCTTTGCACCTAAGAGGCACTTGGCAGATAGCAGCCCCAGAAATTGGTGAGAGAGAGAGGAACACTTTTATGTCCTCTCCACAGGTCAAGCAACACTCTCTATTGATGGCTGGAACCTTCCCATTATATCACGTTTTCATCTTTTGCTGAATACAAGGAAATGCTGTGATCAGCAAAATCAAATGGATTGCTGGACCTTAGGTCACAATTCAGAGACAGAAAGCCTACTGTGGGCATAACTGTGAGATTACACAGAACTTCAGCCATCGTAGATGGCCATTTCTGTCTCTCGTCTGGTCGCAGCCCAGGATTTCCTAATGAGCTGTTTGGAACCCCTTACTCTGACCCAGCAGGAAAGGATAGCTTCCTAAAACATGGTTTTCAAATTCTGTGTACTTGCATCCTTCTTGCTATGAACAGACTCTGGCAGGAATAAGCAAGTGGTCTGTCAAGATGAGGCCCTCCTGAAAACTACTCAAATTATTCAATCTGAATTTTTTTTTTTTTACCTGTCTGGGACAGGATTATAAATCTATAGGAAGTTCTTCTCTCCTCCAGTATCATGGAAAGAGATGATGATCTCAGAATTCATGGACCATTCAGGTTTTGTTTTTGTTTTTGTTTGTTGTTGCATTTTTAAAAAGAGATGCTCTGAAGAGTAAAAAAAAAAAAAAAAAGAAAAGAAAAGAAAAAAAAGAAAAATTGATCCAACTGAAATATATTAAAGTTGATGAAAGGAATTATGGTATTTGTATTCTGTACATGTTTCCATGTGTGTTATGTAGTTAAATACCCATCATCAGAAAGATCTTTTAAATTAAAAGAAATCCTGCAATTACAATTAAATTGAATTGTAGCAGCTCTGAAAGTCTGTGAATTATTAGAGCCTTAAAATATAAAATTTGGAGAAACACATATAGCTTTAGGACAAAGAACATGACAAGAATCTTTGTCCACTGGAGTCCAGTTCAGGAAACTAGAAAGCATACTAATCATTTAACAAATAGACGTAGTATAAAGTAATTATCATCAACTAAACAATTGCCTAAGTAAGTGTTAGAGGGTGGAAAATGCGAAAAGGGGACATTGAAGGGATTAACACAGAGAGAACTTCCAGAAGCAGGAAGCACCACGGGGAAGGTGCAGTGGAGGGGGGAACTTGGCGGTGGAGAACGGGTCCTCAAAGCCCAGCAGACTGCTGCGGAGACGGCACTGCCTGGCTGGTGCAGACAGCTCTGCAGAATTAGGGAGGGCTTAGAAGGAACTGGAGAACAGACTGGAACAGTCACGGCTGCCAAAAGAGAGCAGCTGCTGCTGGGTATGCTGTTGACAGAAACCAGAACAGGAACTTCCAGGCAGTCCCCTTCCAACCTCACAGCATGCCCCCAGGGCTTCCTCCTCCAGGCAGCCCGAACTATATTTCCTAGACCTGTGTCACAAAGCTGAAGATAGAAAGCTGGGTTTGGAATCGAGACTAACTTCATAAATCAGCACAGCATCTTCTTAGCAACAACTTCGAGTAAACGGAGGCATTCACAAATCACAGCTGATGGTTCAACTGGCACCTGAGGTTTGCAAACGGGGAACAGCACTGCTGAGTCTAGAGTAGGAAAGCCCGTCTATGCCCCATTGATCTTTGCAGCCATCCATGCACACAAATAATCATCTCCTTCATTTATTCATTCGTGTATTTATTAACCAAGAAATATTTATTGACATCCTTCCATTTCCAGGCATTTCTCTAGGTGTCGGGGTGGTTATAACAGTGAATAAGACAGACAAATCCCCTGTCCTTCTGGAGCTGACATTCTAATGGGGAAGACAGACAGAAACAAATACATACCAATGGCCGGTAGTGCTAGGTCCATGGGGGAAAAGGGTATTCAATCCACTTCTTCTTTTTAATGTGAACACACAGAAAATTCTAGAAAAACAACTAATGGCTCCAGTTCACCTGGATTGACATTTTACATTAACTTTCTGTGTTTCATAAGCCATCATTCCAACTGTCAGTGGCTCGTATTAAGCATTCTGGCTAACATCATCTCCCTGATAAAACAACAAGACCTAAGATTTGTGGCGTCCTGGGAAGAACCAAAGACAGACACATCAGCTCAAGCCCAGCACACTGAGGTGGGTGGGCGGCAGGACACTCTCTTGGAGGATGTTTTTGCATCCCAGACCTACTCTGGTGTCTGAAATGATCTCCTCAAAGTTGGTAAAGAGCTACGGGCACAGATTATACAGGAGAATGAAATCCCAGAGAAGATGAGTTAGCAACTTGTCCTTTTTTCTTTTTAACTTTTTTTTAATGTTTATTATTTTTGAGAGAGAGAGAGAGACAGAGCACAAGCGAGGGAGGTGCAGAGAGAGAGGGAGACACAGAACTCCAGGCTCCGGGCTCTGAGCTGTCAGCACACAGCCCGATGCGGGGCTCGAACTCATGGACTCACGGACCGTGAGGTCATGACCTGAGCCGAAGTCTGCTGCCCAACCGACTAAGCCACCCAGGTGCCCTTCAACTTGTCCTTTTTTTAAAGCTTCAGTGGCAAATCACCTGTTTGTAGCTTAATGTATAGTTAGTTGCCTAGATAAAAATATGGTAAAATGGTTGCTCCAGCTCTGCTATATTTTTACTTTGGGCAAAATAAATACCACAGATGCCTGGACTCTAATTTGTTTTGCTTCTTCAAGGCACTATGACTATTAAATTATGGAGGATATTAATCAAATCTCTATGAGTGTGCATGTGTGTCGTTACAGTAACATGTGTTAGAAAGAGTAACTGAGACTCCAGCATACGTTTACTGATCCTTAATTAATTTAAACTCTGTTTAATATAAAACATCAGGTTATACATACTACTTAAAATGCTATAAATACAATCTTTATTTCCCGAGGGATTAAAAACACTCTTCTCACCATATTGCTTCTCATAGCTAACATTAAAATCCATATTCTGACTTCTTTTCTGAGAATCTGGTAATACTAGGCCTCACTTTCCAGGGTCCACTGCTTGAAGATGTCTTCTGACACGAGCATGTTGTCCTCAGTGCTGCACAACCTCTGGTCCCACTCAGCTTGCTGCACCAGGTTTCCACTATCTCCTGGCCTCTGGAGGCATTTGAGTTTTACAGACTCTATGTGCTGTTGAATAGCTCAGAAAAGATATTAAACATATTTAAGAACCAAAAGTCACGGGCAATAAAGTGACGTCCTCCAGGTCTCATGCAGTGCTAGGTATTAACCCATTGGCTTCGGATTGTGTAGAAAAGAGTCTAAGGTGCAGGAGTGGGAGGGGGCATGTAGGGGGCTCAAGACAGTAATTATGTACCTAAGTTATGGAAATATCAATATCTGAACAGCCCATAGGGTCACATTGCCTGAATACCAGATGTAAGTGTGCATTCTTCAGGTGAAGGATTCATGAGACTCCTTCATGAGTTTAAGGTGACCAGTGAGGGAAGGAAAGATATAGAAGGGAAGGAAGATGTGGAGGGGAAAAAAGAGGGTAAGAGGCCTTCAGGTCATAGAACTTGAGGGTAGAAGAAAGTGTGTGTGTGTGTGTGTGTGTGTGTGTGTGTGTGTGTGTTTCTACCAAAAAACCTACAGAAAGCCTGTAGAGCTCAGAAAGAATACAGTTTCTAAGGGCCTGAGCATGGGGTGTAGAAGTTGCTAGACCTACGAAATATCTAAGACATTTCTGTTTTGAAATGGTTAAGAAGGGTCACCTGGGTGACTCAGTTGGTTTGGGGATTCTATCTTTCTCTCTCTCTCTCTTTCTCTCTCTCTCTCTCTCTCTCTTTCTGCATCTCCCCTTCTTGTGCATGCTCTCTCTTTCTCAAAAATAAATAAATAAACATTTTTAAAAAATGATTAAGAAAAGCAATGATTCCTTGGTCCTAAAAGCCTGAATAATGGAAGAACTAATGTGACAGGAACCTCTGTCTCATCCCTTATCCCACTCTCCTGTCTGTCTTCTTCCACTGAACTGAATTTCTTTTGTCTTTGTATTTCCCAAATTTAAGACAGTGCCTGGTTCAAAATGCCTCCTCCCAGCCTCTTCCAACTTCAAACTGATTTAGGTGTTCTCCCTTTGTTTTAGTTTATCTGTCTCATCTGGAAACTCCTTGAGGGAAGTTTTTTTTACTGCCTGACTCAGAGTAATGTATTTGTTGAATGGATAAGTAGATGAATATCAATCAGTAAGCTATCTTGGCACACAGTTGTGGGGGGGAATCTGTAATATTAAGCATTTATTTGTTCAAAGTATGCTGCTGACGTATGAAATAATGGGGCAGACATTGGTGATTGGCTACGCAAAAGGCATTCCCAACCCCTTCATCTTCATGGTCTCTTTGTATAGCAGCTGGAAATCTTTATGGCCTCCTTTTCTTAGAGGTAGCCGTGTGATAGTTCTGATCTGTAAGGAAAAGTCTGCTGGAGTGGGGATAGGAATCAGTGTTGCATTTTCTGGCTGTTTTGGCTTTTCTGTCTCCTTCGTCCTATCTTGAACATGGATGTGATGGCTGGTGCTGAAACAGCCACCTTGCAGTTATGGGAAAAAAAGACCTGAAAATCTTTCAGCATGTTTTAGCAACCCTGACATCTTTCAGCAATGGACCTGTCACTAGCATCTACACAGCTTCGGTCTGATGATTGAAGAAAAGTGAAGGTTTTCGAAAAAGGTTTAAACCAACAGATTTCCTGTTACTTGCCACTAATGAGTAGTATCAAATGTTAAAGTTACACAATTCTGGAATATAGTTTCTCTGCTAAAGACACTGTGGGGATGGGGAATGTAAATGTATTCAGAGCACTTTGGGTCTGAAAGAGTGTGATGTCAGAAACCAAGGTGTATTTTCTCAGTGTTCTCTACAGTCTTCAGATGATTTCCCTCCAGGACAAACGCTAAGAATTAACCAACCCTGCTGGAAAATGAAAAAAAAAAAAATTTAGAAATTTACTTCTCCATTTCTCTGGAATAGATATTGAAGTCCCTAATTAAGCTCCTTGTCACTGTAGACAATGTTGCTAAACTGTGTATGATTTCCCTCCTTTTCCTAGTTCCCCAATGGCCTTTGCATCTGTTTGATCAGCAAAGAACAGTAAATTTAGCCCTGTCCAAATCCACAGTCCCTCTGTATTTTCACAATCAGACTGTCTTAGTGGTAAGTGCTTTAATACCTTGTTACAATGTTATCAAACCAATTACAGTGATGAAAAGATTAATCATTACATTGCTATCCACTAATATTTATCTTTGAAAAACTAATGAATATTGATGATCTGCATGTTCTTGCCATGCATCTGCAGCAGTTTGAAAACCCCTAGATCTGAAACAGAATAAGCCAACAACTTGAAGTACCTCTAAATGTGATTGTTGCATAAGTTATAATCATTGAAAGGAGGCTTAGAGATTCTATCACCCATCTAACATCTTTGTTTTACAAATGAGGAGACTGAAAGACCTAAATTGGGAGCTGTCTTAACATATGTTCTCATGCTCCCATCAGCTGTATCTAGTTCTATAAACAGAAAGAGACAAGGATTCTTTCACTGTTTTACCCATCTGGTGCCCAACACAATACCTTGCTTGCACATAGGAGATGCTCAGTTAGTGTTTATTGACCAAAAAAGTGATTCCACACATTCGATTGGGTTTTGTCTGATTCATTAGACCATAATAAGCTGGCCCTCACTGGGTCCTCTGTGCCTTGATCATTCCCATCTGCCCACCCTCTCTCTAACTATGGTCCTATTTATGCCAACTCAGCTTCTAGCTCCTCTAGGGAGGCATCCACACTGTCTCAAGTCTTCATGGCTCTCAGTCTCGATGAAAGAGGTTAAAAGACAATCAGCTATTTTATACAATTTGGGATTTAATTATATAATGTCTTTTATTGATTCTTGTTTTTCTGAATAGCTTTGTCCCTGCCACTATCATCTATAGTTCCAGAAGGCAGCAACAATACGTTGTATTTTTATGTACCAAAGTGCATATCATGTTCCAGAATGCATAGAGGTCCTCAGACTGTCCTTGATTTATTATTTGGAAGGAACAGAAACTATCTCCAAGTTCCTTTGTAGATCCTTACTCAACAAAATATGTGTGAAATAATTTCTGTGTCCTGAAACCGACATCATAAAAAACAAATTGTGGGAAGATTATTTTTTTAAGAATCAGAAAAGCACACACTAGCACTAATAAAATACAACATTTTAACATCAAAAGGAATCAAACTGTTCAAAGGTGCATGCCTTTATGTCCCATATCTCCCAGAATAGATTGAAATATTTCAGAAATATACACACACAGACTCAAGAAAAGAGTACAGATAGAGGGCAAGAACAACCAATACATAAGAGATTTTAGTAAATCTTTGGAAGATAGAACGCAGGTGGGAGTTTATTGATGGACTATAGCAAAAGAAGTCATGGCCTGGAATGTTCCATGAGGGAGCTGTGTTGGAAGATGAAGGGGGTGGGGGATGCCACCATCTGCCAACTAGAATATCAGAGGGGCTCTGAGCTCAGGGGGAGGGACTGATTAGGAGCCTGGAAATGGACAGATTTACTGGAAATATAAACAGAGAAGAGGTTACCAGTGAAATTTTGCTCTCTTCTTCTCTCTCATTGCTGACATTTGCAAGTCTGGGGAGCTAAGACTTCTAGTATGATGTTGACACTCACAGTCAAGTCTCCTCACTCTGACTTTTGGGGAAACCACACCTGACAGCCACCCTCACATCTTCTCATCGTAAAGCTAAGCTTGCCATTGCACAAGCTCTGCCTTTATAAACAGAAGTCCCTCTCAGAAATTTCCACTCAGTGGAATACTCTAATATCTGAAAGCCAATATTAGAAACCAGTATAACAGGGGAGGTGCTTTTACCAGATCCCATCCTTCATTCTTAAATATGGAGAAACAAACCAAAGGTAACTAGATATGTGAAAAAGTACAGCAGCATAAAGAAAAAACAAAAAAAAAAGATCATCATCAACAACAACAAAATAACCACAGGGAATAAAAGAGAACTCGGGTATAGAAAAAGATTTGACATCCACGAACAGGATGTGCAGAAAAAGGACAAAGCAGAGACTGGTAAAGAGTTTGAAAATAGGATAGAAAAAAACCCCCACAAAACTATAAGAAAAATAAAGGACAAAAATATCAAGAAACATAAGCAAAACAAAAAGGAGAAATATAATATGACAGAAAACATAAGAGAACTAGAGAAACCATCTTTTGACTTAGAATCTCAGAGAGAGAGAACAGAGAAAATGGGGGAAAGAATATTACCAAAGACACAGCAGGCAGAAAAAAATCTCCAAAATTGGGAAAGACATTTTCAGCAGAGAAGGATTTCCTAATTGCTGAGTAGCATGAGTGAAAAATCCTTGTAAATTTTAGAGCACCACCAACAAAAAATAATCGTAAATATTTCCAGGAAGGAAAACACGAATTTGATCTAGAAAAGAGTATGTCTGGAACAACATAGCTATGCTCTGAGCTTGGAAACCAGCCAGTCCAGATAGGCCCAGTAGGATAGAGGCTCTGGTAGGGAAGTGTCCCCCAGAGTTGGAGGACTTGACACAATAAACAAAATAATCATGAAGCTAGATAAACTATGAGAGTATGATGTAGTATATTGTTTTTTTGCCAAAACAAAAAAACAAACAAGATAATTAACAAGTAAACAAATAAATAAAACAAAAAACTTTACAGGACCTTAAATAACTAATGATGTGTAGAGGAAGAAATTCTTTCTGACCTTTATACAGGAAAGATGTTTCCCTGAGCAGTCCAGAAATGTAGACACTGAACGAGTAGAGAAGAGATGTTTACTAAGCATACTAGTTGGCCCCACTTTGAGGGGCGGGGGGAAATTATATAGTCACAATAATGTAACTGTTGTTGATTAGTTTTGTTTTTAGAATCAATTTATAGGGAAAATATAGAAGATTCAGGTAGGGCTAGTGAACAGAATGTTAATATTGAAAATCCTGAGAATATAAAAGAAAAGTTGTGGCTGACATAATGGGCAAAAGAAGAAAGAAATTTGGCGAGAGGGGTGAAACCCTAAGAGTGTCATCCTAAATAAGCAAAGATTCAAGATAATGACTAAAGCTGGTAGAAGACGGAACGTCACTGAACTGTATCATTGAAATAATAGTGGTAATGAATAGAAAATCTAAAAATAATAAGTATTGAATATAGGAAATGAGATTGGCTAAGGGAAGTAGCCAATGATAAGAGTTAATATGTCATCTTTTATCACGAGGAGTCTCTAAATATTGTTTAAATAAAGACAGAAGCCTATAATTTTAAGTTACCCTGGTAACTATGAGATGATAAAAGATAGAAGCAGATAAAGAGTTGCCTCTAGGAAGTAGAGAACATAAAGGGTATGAGGGGCATTTTACTATTTAGAACAAGCTCTTCCATTTTATCAAATATGTATTTTACACTGATTTTTAACACTAATTTTACAATAAAACAATGTGTTAAGAACCATCCCTCAGGCTCATCCTCTTCTGAACGTCATCCTATCCTTATTCTCACCCCAAATCTCGTATCTGTCCAACCTGCGCCTTTAGCCTGTCTTTTTTTTTTTTTTTTTTTTTTCAACGTTTATTTACTTTTTGGGACAGAGAGAGACAGAGCATGAACGGGGGAGGGGCAGAGAGAGAGAGGGAGACACAGAATCGGAAGCAGGCTCCAGGCTCTGAGCCATCAGCCCATAGCCTGACGCGGGGCTCGAACTCAGGGAGCGTGAGATCGTGACCTGGCTGAAGTCGGACGCTTAACCGACTGCGCCACCCAGGCGCCCCAAGCCTGTCTTAATCCATTTTGAGCTCTGGAGGAGCACGTAGCTAAAGTTTCAAAATGGCTGATCAAATTGGTCAAATGAAAATATCATGAGTGACCCACCACTTCATCCTCTGTGCCTCAAGTTTTCCTTCTGTAAAATGAGGTCATGCAGTGAATAATTTAAAGTCTGTTCCCATTTTAACAGGTCTCAAGAACATTTGTGTACATGTGTTTGTTTATGTATTTGTTTTTGTTAGCACTAGACTATGAAGCTAAATGTCCACAAGCTGGCAGTCTCCTAATCTTGCTGGTAGAAATTACAAAGCATAAAGAACTAAGAGAAATGTTTCGAGGAAAGCTCAATAAGGCCATAAATAACATTCAGAGACAGGCTTACCGCCCCCCACTTTCACCATCATTAAACCTGTCCAATAACACGGAACGACATTGCCACGGATCATAACAGCCTGAATGTTAACATATTTTCAAAATAACGATCACAAAACCATATTTCTCTGGTTTGGACCTCCACTCCTCCTGTGGGAAATTCGGTCTGCTGCTCACTAACCTAACCCCTCCACTTAATTTTGAGATCCCCAACAGGTGCTTCATCAACCATACCTCTCAGCACCTTCATGTCCGTATCAGTCAATGTCCTAGTGGAGAAACAATGAGTAGACTTAAGCATTAATACATTTTTACACAGAAGTTGTGAGAAATTGGTGTATGTGGTTGTGGGGGCTGGCTAGGCAAGCCTGAAATCTTTAGTGAAGGCTGGAAACTCTCAGGTAGAAACTGATGCAGCAGTCCACAGGCCAAACTTTTTTTTAAGGGCAATGTCAGTTCTCCTTTCAAGGCTTGATAATTGATTGGATCAGGCTCACCCAGATTAGCAAGGATAATCTCCTTTATTTAAATTGATTGATTGTAGATGTTAATCACAACTACAAAATTTCTTCCTGGCCTATTCGTTAGTGTTTGATTGAGTAACTAGGTGCTATGGCCTTGTCAAGCTGATACTTAAAACCGACCTTCACAATTTCTTTCCTTTTTCTTTCTCTCTTGCTCTCTGGGGCAAGGCTGACTCCCAAAGATGCAGATGTTGTGGTGTTGCTCTTGTGCAGCGTCCCTGGAACACTCTCTCTGAACCACTGAAGCTGTAACCGCCTAGGCTTTAAATATGCTCATGCCCCCTTGTCCTCTCAGTGCTCCTCCCGGATTTCAGTGACACAGTCTCTGATTACAGCATCTCTTCCTGGGTCTCAGGACACTGGAAAATCTGAGTAGGAAGAACCGAGGACATAATCTGGCACAAACACACCATCAGCCACTAGCTCTTTTCTTTGGACTAAACGTGTATACCTTGGCTTTCTCTAACATGCTCTTAGGAGGGATAAATAAAGGTCTAACTAACTCTTGGCGTGACCTTCCAGACACATTGTCTGATTCCCTCTGTCTCTCCAGTCTCGCCCTACAATGTGTTCTTTCTGCCTCCCTACACTCCTGCTTCAACGGTCTCTGCTTCAGTCCTTGAACTTTGCCCAGCTCACTCCTCCTTGGGCCTTTGTATGTGCTCTACCCTCTGCCTGGTATATTTCACCACATCCCCATTAACCCATCATCTGGATAATGAGATTTTTCCTTTAGATCTCACTTCAGTTGTCATTTCTTCAGGAATGTCTGTCCCAACAACCTTATCTGATTACTTCCCCATTATGTATACTTATAGTTTTAAGTACTAGAGATAATTACAAACCTAACCACGGTTGAAATTTTACTTTTCTGTATGTCATCTTTATTTATTTTATTTCTCCCCAACTAGAGTGTAAGTGCCACAAAAGCAAGGATCATGTCTGTTTTTGTTCATTATGTCTGCAGTGCGTATTCTTCCCGTGCAAGAGAACCTGGCATAAGCTGGCACTCAAAAATTTGGTAAATGAATAAATAATTAGCTTCTGTATTCCTTTCCAGAACTAACAGTGTATTAATTTCCATATAGCCATAGCAAAGGCAATTAGTGCTGCCATAGCAAAGTACCAGAAACTGGGTGACTAAAGCAACAGAAATTTATTCTCTTACAGTTCTGAAGCCTAGTGTCTGAAATGAAGGTATCAGCTGGTCCATGCTCCCTCCAAAGCCACTAGGGAAGGGTCCTTCCTTGCCTCATCTGGCTTCTGACAGTATCAGCTGTTTCTTGGCTTCTGGAAGCCTACCTTCAATCTCTGCCTTCATCATCACAAGGCCATCTTCCCTGTGTGTCAGTGTCTGTGTCCCAAATTCCCTTTTCTTAGGACAATGGTCATATTGAATTATAGTCCCAAGCTACTCCAATATTATCTCATATTGATTACATCTACAAAGACCCTAATTCCGGGTAAGGTCACACTCATAGGCACTGGGAATCAGGACTTTCACATATCTTTTGAGGGGAGTACAGTTCGTTCTATAACACACAGAGTCTTTTGAAAAGTTGATACTGAAAATGTTTATTAAATTTATGTAAATTTTTCCAAACTTCAAGCAGAAATGTCATCACATAATACAGTATGTTTTACTTGAGGCCATATATATCTTATTCCTAGAACACCTCCAAACTATTTTAAGTTTATTTACTATTTGTTTTGAGACAGAGGAAAAGAGAGGGAGAGAGAGTGTGTGAGTGGAGGAGGGGCAGAGTGAGAAGGAGAGAGAGAATCCTAAACAGGCTCCACATTCATCACAGAGCCTGATGCTGGGCTTAAACCCACAAACCATGAGATCCTGACCTGAGCCAAAATCAAGAATAGGATGCTTAACCAACCGAGCCACCCAAGCATCCCCTTCAAACTACTCTTTGCATTTCCATGGAACAATAATTTATACTTGAATGTTCAATGTAGTTCAAGTCCTTTTTCATCCTGTGCAAATAGTAGGTGTAATGAAAAGAACTTTCCAATTTGTGTTCAAAGACCAGAATTTTAATCATAGTTCTGTTATTTTAACCTTGCTAAGACATACTCTCCTGTGGTGTAAAATGCTATTAACAATGCACATATTGCATTGTTATTCTCACAACTAAAAGGGGGTAATAAGTCATCAGACACTTAGAACATGTTGAATGAATATCCATTTCTTCTTTCACCTCTATGTCAATTTTTCTACTACCTCATCTGAGACCACACACACATACATATGTGTACTATAGGTACACTACATATACATGTACATATATAGCATCTGTATATAAATCTGTGTATATGAAAATATATATTTCATCTGTCCATGTTTGCTATGAAGAACATGGGAAAATATTGGAGCTCATAATGGGAGCTAAAGTGTTAAACCAGGAATTAGTTATCTCCTGGGTCTCCGGACATTATGTGTAAAATGAGACTGTCCCACTTCAAAGGGAAGATCTATAGGACCACATAATTAAAAATGAGAGGGGCGCTTGGGTGACTCAGTCGGTTGGGCATCCGACTTCGGCTCAGGTCATGACCTCGCAGTCCGTGAGTTCGAGCCCTGCGTCGGGCTCTGTGCTGACAGCTCAGAGCCTGGAGCCTGTTTCAGATTCTGTGTCTCCCTCTCTCTCTGACCTTCCCCCATTCATGCTCTGTCTCTTTTTGTCTCAAAAATGAATAAATGTTAAAAAAAATTTTTTTTAAAATGAGAATAACTCAGCACTAAGGTAATTGGCCGTATCAGATATTTAAGTGTGAGACAAAATTGGCTACCACAATATTTTCCTAAGTGTTCAAAAATATTAATAAAAATGTTGAGGGGCATCTGGGTTGTTCAGTCAGTTGAGCATCTGACTCTTACTTTTGGTTCAGGTCATGGCCGAAGTGTTGTGGAATTGAGCCCCACATTGAGCTCCACACTGGGCATGGAGCCTGCTTGGGATTCTCTCTCTCTCTTCCTCTATCCCTCTGCTCCACTCACAATCTCTCTCTCTCTCTCTCTCCCTAAAAAAATTTTTTAAAATATTTGAGTAATAGATGTATAAAGGACAAAACCAGAGGCTTTGTGAATTAACTCTTCAATTATCCTAATGCCCTTCTCTCTACCTCTAGACAGAATGTTACATAATAGAGCTAAAAACAAAAGCTAATATGCTCTAAAATTTTGTGGTCTCTAATTGAAAACAAAACATTCATTTACTCTATGGTGATTCCTAAAAACATAAATCAATAGAATTCTGCTAAGCCAGTGAAGGATATGCAAGCAAGGTGCTGTTGATATGTCTTTAATTGACATTGTTCATGATGTTTCTTGATTTTTAGGAAGAGAGAGAGTATATGTAGAAGTTTCAGCTGAGAGTACAATGCTCATCTAGATCAGCATAATATTTTGCCAGTTTTGCCAAGTGAGCTCTCATGAATACAAAGTCAACATGAAAGAGGGTTCCTTTAGGCTAGGATAGCAATGTTAGGGCCAGAGTCTTTTACTTCATTACTTATTCATTAATTCAACAAATATCTATTGAGTGCCTACTGTCTGCCTGACTCCATGACAGACACTGAGAAAACAGCCAAGAATAATACTTTAAGGTCACTTTTTTCGTGGAGTTTACATTCTAAGTTCTGGGAAAACAGACATTATGGCTGCAATCTGAAGGATGAATTGGGGGACAGGAGTGAGAACAGAAGGATTATTTGAAGTTGGTTGTAATAATTGATCCAGAAGACTATAGAAACGGAGAGCAATGGACAGATTCACCTAAATTATTACTCTTCCTAACTTCAAAACTCATCCCCCACAGACACATCTACCAGTACTGTCATGTAGTTGATGGCTCCCTTCAGTGTGATTTCATATCAAACCGTGCCCTGTGCTAGGCTATAAGCATCTTGAGAGCAAGAGATTCATGATAATAATAACAATGACAATAGCAATTATACTGTGATCATTGAGTATTTACTATGAGCTTGGTATTACATTCTTATCTCATATAATCTTCAAAAAATACCCCCATGAAACAGATGCTACTTTCTCCACTTTACAGATGAGAAAATACATTTGGAGAAGCAAGTTGTTTATCTCTGTGACTCCAGAGTTTGTCTTGGTTGGGTCTCATCCTAATAAGCCTCCAAAAATGTCTATCAGAGGGTCTATTGAATTGCTATAACCAAAGCATACCATATGCTTCTTTTTCCTGTTCTGATCATTATCTTCCTTGTCTGCATCTCACAACCTTCCACCATGACATTATTCAGGCCAAAATAACTAACTAACTAAATAAATAAAATGATTTCAAGTTGAGAGGATTTGGAAAATACCAAGATGTATATGTATTTTTTTTTTTTGGCAAATGTCAGCTTATTTTCAAAAACTAATTTGTTCCACTCAAGGTCAGCACTTTATTTGGTCCAACATTTTGTAAACAGACACAATACCTTTCAAGAAATAGAAGGGAAGTTCTTCAAATGAAAACAAAAAGACACTAGACAGCAACACAAAAGCATATGAAAATATAAACCTTACTGATAACAGTAAATATAGAGAAAAATAAAGAATATTGTAATACTGTAATGGTCATATGTTAATCACCTTTATTCTGGTATAGAAGTTAAAATACAAAAATAGAACTATAACTATAAAAATATGTTCAGGGATACACAATATGAAAAGATGTAATTTGCAACATCAATAACATAGAAAAGGGGAGTAAAAGTGCAAAGTATTTGTATGCCATTGAAGTTTAAGATATCAGCTTAAAATAGATTATTATAAGTATGATAACCAGAAAAAAATTACTTATATAAGATGCAAAAAAAAAAAAAAAAAAAAAAAGAATCAAAGCATATCACTATATAAAATCAATGAAATAAAAAAGAAATTAGCAAGAGAGGAAGACAGGGCAAAAAAGCTACAAGACAGACAAAAAACATTTAACAAAAGAGCAATAGTAAGTCCTTCCTTATCAGAAATGAAAATAGATTACATTCTCCAGTGAAAAGACATAGAGTGATTGAATGGATAAAAAAAATTTTTTAAATATCCCATGTTCATGGATTGGAAGACTTAGTATTGTTAAAATGTACATACTACCCAAAGCAATCTATAAGTTAAATGCAATCTTTACCAAAATCTCAATAGTGTTTTGACATAATATAAAAAATAATCCCTAATTGCATCTAGAATCACAAAGATCCCCCAACAGCCAAAATGATCTTGAAAAAGGGCAAACATGGAGACCCAAGACTTCCTCATTTGAAAACATATTACAAGACCCCAGTAATCAAAACAGTGTGGTATTGGCATAACCACAGACATATAGATCAATGGAACAGAATAGAATGCCCAAAAGTAAACCAATACAGTCAAATGGTCAACAAGGGTGCCATACTACCCAATGGGGAAAGATAGTCTCTTCAACAAATGGTGATGGGGAAACTGTATATCCACATGCAAAAGTATGAAATTGAACCCTATATTTCACCATTCATAAAAATCAACTCAAAATGAGTATCAAGACTTAAAGACCTAAAACCATAATATTCCTAGAAGAAAACCTAGATGACATCTTTCATAACATTGGTCTTGGTAATGATTTCATTGATGTAACACCTAAAGCACAGGCAACAAAAACAAAAATAGAAAAGCGGGACTACATAAAACTAAAATGCTTATGTACAGCAAAGGAAACAGTCAACAAAATGAAAAGGAAACCTACTGAATAGGAGAAAATATTTAAAAATCATATATCTGGTAAGAGATTAATGCCCATAATGAACTCTTACAATTCAATACCAAAAAAAAAAAAAAAAGAAGAAGAAAAAAAAAAGAAAGAAAAACAAATCCCAAATAACTTGATTAATAAATGGACAAAGGACTTGAATAGACATTTCTCCAAAGAAAACATAAGAAATGGCCAACAGGTATGTGAAAACCTCACTAAACCATACTCAACATCACAAAACATGAGTGAAATGCAAATCAGAACCACAAATAAGATATTATTTCATACCTGTTAGTATAACCATTATAAAAAATAAACAAACAAAAAAATGTCCCAGAAAATCAGTGTTTGCAAGGATGTGGAGAAGTTGGAAGCCTTGTGCACTTTTGGTGGGAAGGTAAAATGGTGAAGCTCCTATGGAAAAGTGTGGAAGCCCCCCAAAAAATAAACAGACCTAGCATATGATCCAAAATATTTGAATTAGCATCTCAAAGAGACATTTGCACACCCCTCCATGTTTATTGAAGCATTATGCACAATAGCTAGAAGGTGGAAACAAGCTAAATGTCTATTGATAGAAGAATGAATAAAGAAAATGTTGAATACACATACAATGAAATATTATTCAGCCATGAAAAATGAGGAAATATTGTCATATGCTACAACATGGATGAAATGTGAGGATATTATGCTAAGTGAAATAAGTTAGTCACAGAAAGACAAAATAGAATGGTGGTTACCAGGGGCAGGTTGGGGGTGGGTATTGGGAAGCTGCTATTTAATAGGTACAGAGTTTTAGTCATACAAGGTGAGCCATTTCTAGGGATCTGCTATACAACATTGTACTTATAGTTAACAATTTTGTACACAAAAATGTAAGAGGGTAAATTTTATATGTGTTTTTTACCACAATAAAAAGAATTCCAAGGTAATTTTTTAGGAGGGTTCACACACAGGATGAGAGTGGAAGGAGCTAGACAAGCTGATTCTAAATTATACATGAAAAAATAAATATGCAATAATACCCAGAAAATATATGAAAAAGAATCATAATGAGGCAATGGAAGTTTTCTCAGGTCTTATAGCATACTCTGAAGTGGGTAGCTATTTAGAAATAGATCAACATAAAATGACAGAAATAGAGCCACTGTGATAAATACAGCAATTCAGTAAATTAATGGGAACATGGATTGTTAAATAAATAAATCCCATTAGGATATATGGCTGTTTACCTGGGAAAAAATACATTCTACAATAACTTTCAGATGAATCCAAGACTTAAAGTAAAACATGAAAGAAAAACTTGGGAGAAAACATGAATTTTTTTTTTTGCGAATTTGGAATGGGAAAACCTAAGTAAAACAAAACTATACAGAGGTCATTAAAATCAGGGGCGCCTTGGTGACTCAGTCAGTTAAGTGACCAAGTCTTGATTTCTGCTCAGGTCATGATCTCAGGGTTCATGAGATCGAGCCTCATGTTAGGCTCTGTGCTGACAGAGTGAAGCCTGCTTGGAATTCTCTCTCTTCCTTTCTCTCTGCCCCTCCCTCTTTTGCATGCATGTGGGCACTCTCTCCCTCTCTCTCTCTCAAAATATAAATAGATAATAAACAAACAGACAAATAAATAAATAAAGGTCTACCTGATAAAAAATAATATAAAGGAAAATAAAAAACTAAGAAACCAAATAGGAAAAATGTTTTTACTACAGATAAAGACAAATATTTCCATTCAGATAGATTGATAGGAAAATAGAGATCAGTATCTTATAATTCAGTACAAAGATCAATCATTTTATTGGAAAACAGGCAAAGCACTTAAGAAGACAATTTATAAAGATGCAATTATAAAGTGATTTTTTTATTTGTTTAAAAACATTTTTTAATGTTTATTTATTTTTGATAGAGAGAGAGAGAGAGAGAGAGAGAGCATGAGCAGGGGAGGGGCAGAGAGAGAGGGAGGCACAGAATCCAAAGCAGGCTCCAGGCTACAAGCTGTCAGCACAGAGCCCGACGTGAGGCTCGAACTCATGAACGGTTAGATCATTATCTGAGCCGAAGTCTGATGCTTAACCAACTGAACCACCCAGACACCCCAAAAGTGATTTTTAAACATGAAAACTTGCTCACTCTCAGGCAAAATAAAATTTAATAATCTGTGTAGACAAGAGTGTTAGGGAAAGTGTATATAATTGTGCATTTTGTGTTAGCAATTACAAATTATTTGGAGGCTAATTTGGCAATCTCTTTCCTTCAGAATCTATCCATTCTACTACTAAGAATTTACCTGGAGATAAATCTGTGCAAAAGTGTCATACATGTGCAGACAATTAATGAAAGACGTAAGAGTCTAAACATATCCTAAACGACCATCAGTATGAGACTAAATAAGTGAATTAGAATTCAATCATGTAAATTGAACCTATGAGGTGTATAAAAATGAACGAACATGAAGCAACCCCCAAGATAAGATAGGTAGAAAAGCAAGGTATAGAATAATGAATATAGTATGCTATCATCATGCAAAGAAAACAATGTATACACATAACATTGTCTCTGGAAGTATGTACAACAAACTAATAACAAGGATTGACTAAGAACAGGAGGGAGACAGAAAGCATGGGGTAAATGAAACTTACCTCATTTGCATGTATACTCCTTTAATGTTTATCTTATGCCTGAATAAACATGCACTTGATACACATGAATAACCAAGTGGTCCATTTTAAATTGGCCAATGAGTGGGAACAAATTCAGAACTAGCTCAATGGACTTAAAAGTTTTCCATTGCAAATGGTCTTCAAGTTCATGAAGTGTTCATTCATCACAGCAGGTGGCAGTGTTATACATGAAAAGAGCTGGAAACAGCGCCTTAGGACTTCTGGACAGAAAGAGAACGGTTTCTTCATGTTTGAAATATGCTTAGATTTATTACTTGATTTTTAGAATTTTGAGCTGCAAGGGACCTTAGCAATTATTTAATCCAATATCTTTGCTTTATTCTCAAACACTGAGACCAAGAAGATGTCTAGCGGATCCTGTGCAGCTCAGCCAGGCAGAACCCGAGCCTCATAATTATTTTATCATAAGGACATGGTGTGACTGATGCGCACAATCGGTTTATGAATCTGGTTTTAAATTTCAGTTTTCATCAGTCTGGCTCTGCCCTTGAAAAAGAAGAAAGTCAAATACTTCATTTTGAGTTGCAGAAAGCACTGTGCTAGTTTATACACGTACATAATTTTTGTGGCTTGTGTAAATAAGCCTTTCCCTCTAGCCTTTTATAAAATACGTCTTTTAAAAAAAAAAATTCAGTGTCATATTATCTCTGTTCTCATAATATTAGTTGTTGTGTTGCCAGTCTTATGTTATTGGTTTTCCTCTTGTGCAAGATATTAGTCTTATTGATTCGTCTTATCTATGTGTGTTTTCCCTTCACTTCTTTAGTTGTTGAGAAAATACTCTCCCTCCTTTTCTCAGTTTATAGCGATTCTTGTTTTTCTCATGGTGCAAAGAAAAATATTAGAGGTCAACTGCACAGTCTCAATTGTTTAGTAACAACTGTGTATATTTGCCCACAGTGGGGCCCTCCAGAAGAGCATTTCCTCCTTACACACTTTTTTCCTGCTCTAACGCTCCTGAGCTCTAGCATGGGAGTTGCTGCCTACATCACCAGCACCATCAACCCCAACTTCCACCCATTGATGGGAACAAATACAAAAGGGGTGACGGATAAGTGAAGGTCACGGCCTCCACCTGCTGAGACAAAGCTCTCTCCCTCCCTGGTCCCCTCTACTCCAGTCAGAGGGGACAAATGAGGATAGAAAGTGACATTGACTACAGACAGAGGGCGGCCATGTGAGACAATGGTAAGAGGTCCACCCCAGGAGTAATGGTGCCTATTTGGCCCGATATTTCTTGGAACTGCCTCAGTCTAACCGTCTGACATTCTGTACCATTTGAGAAGCATTTAACTGGGTTAGGTCTGAAGTCATGAGGCATGTCTATTTTATAAGTCTAAAAGAGTCAGAACACATGAATGGTAGCCCTTGTTCTCACATATATTACATATGTTTTTATGGCAAGTAGGCCCAGTGAAATCAGTCACCTGGATGTTATTAGAATTCTCTAATTCCTAACATTTCCTAACGTAGGCTTGGACGGCATCAGTGTTTTCAAGGTGGTACAAATGTGAGAATCACCTGTAGTCCTTCTTGAAAACAAAAGATGTTTAGATCTCACCCTTGGAGGCTTTTCTTCAGAAAATCCAAAATGTGGCCCAAATTTTGTGTTTTTAACAAGAAATCCTCAATGGTTTTTATTATCAAGAAAGTGTTAGAACATTTCAAAAAATCCTCCAAATCATGGAATGCTATGATAACTTCCTTCTGGGATTGTTCTCTTTTTTCTGTTGTGTTCTGCCTGACATTATCCTTCCTTCACCTTTGGTTTACACATACCTTAGGTTTTGCGCATACACAGGCTTATTTCCCAACTCCAACAAGCTCTGGTGGACGAATGGTTTCTGTTCTTTGATACTGTGCCCAGCTGGAAAATTCCCATTTGCCCCTCCACTCTCTACCCTTGTCCACCTGATCCCTGTTGTTGGAATCAACTTTAGACAATGTCAATGGGCTCCTTTGTCCTTTGACTTCCAATTGGGTTTATCTAATGGGAGGCATCCGCAGAAGAGTAGAGAATGAGAGAAGAATAACATTGGGTTATTTATCAGCCTCATCCCCACTCCCTCCTGATTACTCACAGGATCCCTGTGAGGTGGCTGTGTCCTTCTACAGCCCCCTCAGTGGCCTTTCTTAGAGAGAAGACCTACTGGGATTCCTTCAGGCCTAGGGTTTGAAATATCGTAGTTTCAACACTGTAGCCAGCCCCAAGTTACTGTCCTACCTTTTTTAGATATTCCTTAACCCTTCCCAAGCCTTCTTACCTTACTCTCTCCTTTTTTTTTTTTTTTAAGGTAGCTCTACACCCAATGTGGGATTTGAACTAATGAACTCAAGCTCAAGAGTCACATGTTCTACCCACTGAGCCAGCCAGGCCTTTTCCAAGTGTTTAAAAAAATTTTTTTAATGTTTATTTATTTTTGAGAGAGAGAGACAACAGAGCGTGATCAGGGAAGGGGTAGAGAGAGGGGGAGACACAGAATCCAAAGCAGGCTCCAGGCTCCAAGCTGTCGGCACAGAGCCCAACACTGGACTTGAACTCATGAACTACGAGATCATGAATGAGCTGAAGTCCGACCACTGAGCCACCCAGGCACTCTCCCCACCCCAAGCTTTAAATAGTTCCTTTGTTAAAATTTCCTCAGTTACTCTGAGTATGGCATTTCTGCTGCCAGGATTTTGACGGAGACCATGATTTACCTTTATTCTCTTTCATATGTGTGCTATTTATATGAGAAAGGTTTTCTTGTTTCTTATTAGGAATAATAGAAATGGTAGACATAGAATTAGAAATGGAAAGGACAGAATTCTAGAATTTGAATGGCTTTCAATTATATCTGATCTAGCTTACCACTAAATGCTATACTTCATAAAATAGACCTGCTTCATCCCACTCATTACAACTTTTCAAATATTTGCTGGCAATTATGGTTTTCTCATCTAGCCTAAATATTATCAGTTCCTTCAACAATTTTTCATGCAGCATGGTTTCTAGATCTTTCTCTAGCCTGACCATTGAATATGTTCCTCTGGGTGCATTCTTAAAATGTTTAGAGAAACATTTGCAAAGTAATCCAATGGAGAAATCTCACTGAACTGGAGAAGAACACAGACCTCCCTACCTGAAAGGCACGGGAATGAACAAGCACACCCAGAGGCTCTGGCCATCAAGTGGAGTGTCTGACTTGAAAATAGGAGCATGAGTGGAAGCAGGACTTCCTGCTGGAGGGGAAGTGCCTACACATCATCACTATACTTCCTGCATGTCACAGTTCCAACTCTTAGATTTTATGCTTTACTTTTTCTTCTATACTTTTTCTTTTCTTTTTTTTTTTAAATTTTTAATGTTTATTTCTGAGAGACAGAGAGAGACAGAGCATGAGCTGGAGAGTAGCAGGGAGAGAGGGAGACACAGAATCCGAAGCAGGCTCCAGACTCCTAGCTGTCAGCATAGACCCCAACATGGGGCTCAAACTCATGAACCATGAGATCATGACCTAAGATGGATGTCCAACCAACTGAGCCACCCAGGTTCCCCTCTTTTCTACTAAGGAAGAACAGCAATGGACTTCTAGCCAGGCCAAGAATTAAAATGAAACATAGGAGTGCTTTAAATTCCCATGGTCTGGACATCTCCTTACCCCCAACCAATCCAGATTCCTCCCTTGGGCTTCAAATGTTTTGGCCAGAGGTAACTAGGTCATTTGTGCAAAACAGTGCAGAGCCTGTAGCACAAGACATTTTCTTGAGTGCTGAGCTTCTTTGATTTTCACACTCACACTCTGCAGACCTCAAAGTTGTGGAATTATCAATACCGTGAACCTAGATGGCCTAATGCAGGCAAACCAGAAGATCCAAGGCGAAAGATTTTTGTCCAAAATTGCAGAGTAATGTACTGGTCAAGCCAGGATTAGAACCCAGATCTCTTTTGTCTCTGTAACCCTGTCTTTCTTTTCAGTTAATTTTCCCCATTCTTTTACCACAGATTACGAAACTGAAATGAAGAAATCAATACTGCTAGTACCCAAGGCATCCAGGTCACGTAGGGGCAGCAATTGAATTGCACAATTGCCGTGAAAGTATTGGGGAAAGATGGCTATGTGCACATTACATTTGACACAACCTCAGAGGTGAAGCAAACCATCATTTATTCAGAGGGTTCAACTACCTGTCCCATCTGAGTCTAAATTCCGTAGCATATAAATATTTTCAATCAACTGAGCCAGGACACTAAAAGGAAGGTTCACGCTAACAGATTCCTGAGTTTCCGTCTCCAAATTTAGACACAGAAAATGTACGATTTACAAGTTACAAAGTGGAATCAGAACTTGACTTTATTCCTATGCTCTTTTGCATGCATTGTGTTTACTTCCTGTACGACCGTGCCCTCTTTGCTGAACTGACTTTCAGAAGAGGGCATCAGATACTTGCATATAGCATTTAATACAACTTCATCATAAGATTCAAGGTAAGTATCTCCTTTATTAAATGAGAAGGGGAAGGGGGGTGACAAAAATGTTATCTTAAAAGCTACTATTAATTGTAGGGACTGCCTGGTAAAAACTAAATTTGAAGGACTTAACAGATAAACAAAATTTCAAGAACTATCACTGAATTCTAACCAGCTGATAGGAAATTTGAAATGTCCTAACAAAAGTCTATTTGCATCCACTGTTCTGAGCTGAACTATATAGGGCAAGAGAGAATCTCACACCAAGAGAACTCTTCATAGCAATTTAGGGGGAAATGACTGTGTAAGCTGAAGAAACCACTTCCGAACAGCTGAATTTCAAGACTCTGGCAGATCAATAGGGCAAAAGTAAGCAAAATTAGAGCAGATGCTGTTGAAAGTGGCAGAACCTCAGGTGCATCAGATGATCCCAAACTGAGCAAGCTCATGCAATTCCAGGTGGCTGAACGCCTCCCAGGGGCAAATCACCGTGATATCTGCAGAAGAGGGAAGAAGAACTTGTAAGTCTGCCTCACCACCACCACCCCAACCCTTCAGAGCCTCTTCTGCTCAGAAAGACATCCTTTGGGCAGAGACACCGCACTCCTCTCTCCTACTTGTTGTCTCAGCAACCAGGAAGTTATCTAGAATGGCCCTGCAGCCCAGAAAGGATCAGACCAATTGGGTTCTGATGCCCCCAGAACAGACTCCACTTAGTAGGCATCTTCACTGGTTTCATTCTGTACCTCTTTGAAGAGATTGCCCAAGGCTTTTGACTGGAGCTAGCCTGAGGGGGTGCATATCACTGATCAAACGGGGTCTCCCCACAGCACAACCACTATGGAAGGAACACAAGTGGAATTCTAGTCAGGCCAAGGGTTAAAATGGGAAATAGAAGCACTTTAAATCCCCACAATCCGGAAATCCACTGCCTTCTTGCCCCCTACCAATTCAGATGCATTCCTTGGGCTTCTCTGATGCACTCTTTTGTTCCTTTACATTTTGAAATGCCTACAATGCCCAATCACGTACTGAGAAATAATCTCAAGACATCTACTAATCCAATTTTTCGCTTCAGGCAATAAAATATTATTATCCCTGGATTGCAGAGAAGCTGACTGGAACCTAAAGAGATTAAAAACCTATAAAAAAAAAATCGGAGTTACAAGGATGGGACTAGAACCAAGCCAAAGATCTCAGATTTCCCTTCAGTGTAAAGCTCTTTCTAGTATTCCAAATATGTTGGCAGAGTTAAACATAAGCCCAAAGCCAACCTACTGGTCTTCTATACACCTGGCCAAAATACAGAAGCAGTTGATTTAGGAGAACAGCGAAATGAGCTCTATAAAGGAGCTAGAAAATGAATTTGAGATCCCAGGGGTGGCACTTGACTGCAAAAAGCAAGTACACTGAGAATTGCCTGGTAAGGACACTGATTGCCAATTACATCATTTGTCAAAAGAATATTGGATGAGTTTAAGGCATGTTCACACAAAAACATGCACAATTGTGTTCATAGCAGTATTATTCATAATTGTGAAAACTTGGAGGCAACAAAATGTCTTTCAATCAAATAAGCAAACTCTGATACAGCCATTCAATGAAATATTATTCAGTGGTAAAAAGAAATGAGCTGTCAAGTCACATAGGACATGGAGGAACCTTAAATGAATAAACATTGCTAAGTGAAAGAAATCAGTCTGGAAAATCTGTATATTGTGTGATTCCAACCATATGACAATCTGGAAAAGGCAAAACCCTTGAGAGTAAAAAGATTTGTGGTTGTTAAGAGTTTGTGGAGGTGGGAGGAGGGATGAACAGATGGAACACAGGGGATTTTTAGAGCATATATTCTGTATATACCTGTAATTATGGATACAGAACGTTGCGCATTTGTCAAAACCCATAGAACTGGACAACACAAAGAATGAATCCTAATGTAAACTATGAGTGTTAGTTGATAATAATGTTACCAATACTGGTTCACCAATTGTAACAAATGTGCCACACTCATGCAGGATGCTAATAGTAGGGGAAACTATGTGCAGGAGGAGGAAGGTGGCAGAGGGGGCATGTAGGAGCTCCATACTTTCTGCTTAAATTTTCTGTCAGCCTAAAACTGCTCTAAAAAATAAAGTTTAATATTATTAAAAGGAGTATCTGGTAATTTGTGTTCATTAGCCAACAAATCAAGTTATTCTAGTCAACCAAAATTTTGTATTGGATACATTCAGGGTGCAGGCCCTGCTCTGGGTGCTGGAGGATGTGTAAAAAGAGGAAGTTGGTTACAGAGTGGTTTGCCAGGCCCCACCCTTTTTTCCAATATCTCACTCGGGGGCCTCAGATTGTCCCTTAATTTCTCTCTGCCTCAGGTTTCTCTTCTGAAGAAATAATGAAGTTGGGATGGACTAACCCTGAGAATCTTTCTACATTGAAAGTCTACGACTCAACCATTATATGTCCTCAAGAGTTGCTTAACAGAAGAGGGTTTAGTAACTCTGGGCCTTAGCTTGATTCCTGTAGGTGTGTTTCCTCTGGGCACACGTGCACTTAGGAGGTAAAATTAAACCCCACATTTCTATGCCTTCAAGGATCTGCTGCCTCAGGTATTTCTTTTAACTTTTCACAGCCCTTTGAGGCCTAAAGTGTGTATAGTAGTGAAATTCCAAGTGAAAGTCCACATCTTTTGGTGGCTCACCTGTTCCTAGCCCCTCCATGCCTGGAATGTCATCTCCAAACCTGGGGGAAAAAAGAAAAATTAAAAATTAGCTGAAAGAGTGAAAAGATCTTGGAATTACTCATATAGAGAGTTTCCTGATGAAAGGGGAAGAAGAGGTTTAGGTTTTTGTCTTTGTGAAACACCTTTAATTTGCATTGACCCAGGGCAAAGGCGATGTCACTCAGGCTGTTTTCAGACAGCGTGTCCCCTTGGAGAGAGATTTTTTTCCCTTGTAAGAATATAGCCTATGACAACTGAGAACCAAATAGCACCATCATGGGGGCAATTTAGTCAAGTTCCACTTTTAAAAATAGAAATTGGAATGAAAACACAGTATGAAAGGCATTAAAGTGATCAATTTATCCATTTGATCAGTTATCCAAAAGCATTTATCAAAGCATTTACTATATGTCAGGCATCGTATTGAGCATAGGGAATTAGGGAAAAAATAATAAATTTTCTTTGAGGGACTTCAATCCCTGAGAACAGATGTAAGTAAACAAATGTAGTGTAAAATAATACGAGTTGTGATAGCTGAATGTATGAAATGCAAACATAGAAGTAATGATCACACTTGTCTAATAAGAAAGTCAGTAATGGCGTCCAAAAGGAAATTAACAAATGAGCATATGTTAAAGAATAAATAGAATTTGGCCAGAAAAAAGCAAAGAACTGAAGGCATAACATTTGTTGCCATACAAATAAACTGAATAAACTTTGTGTTCTGGCAATGGCCAGTGTTTTAGTATTCCAGATTAAATCACAGGGTGTGCTGGTGAGGAGGAGTGGTCAAGAAGAGTCTGGAAGGTCAAGTCGAAGTTTGCTGTGATAGGCCCCATTTGCCGTGCTAAATGTCACCACAGACCTGGTTGGTGAGGGAGAAAGGATTCCAGGGCTAAGGACACAATTCAGCGAAGATTGTGGTAGAGAGGAAAATAGAGCAGAGGGTGAAAGTCTTTGTAAGTCTGTTTACGTTTATGAGCACTAATTTCTCAAAACCAAAGCAGGGTTGTGGGGAAAAAATAGAGTCTTCTTTTTAATTTGGTCTTACCCTTTCACCCCTTTCTTAGGAGGTTTGCTCTTGAATTGGCGAGTCTGCCTCTGCTTGAACTTGGGGGGCCCTTTGCGTGGGGTAGTGGGACCCTGGTTTGAAGCTGGAGGAGCCAAAGCAGTGTTGTCACTCATTCTGATGTCCTTGGAAGTCTGGTGGTTCTCTTTCAGTCTCCTTAGGCAGTGAGAGGAAAAAAAAGAAAGCCCTTCAGTGTACAGGAACCATTGCTTCTTAAACCATCATTGGACACTCCAGAAAAACTTAGGATTTTGTGTTGACATAAAAGGGAAGAATTTATCATCTTTTAAAGAGATTTTCAAGAAAATATCAATGGAGGCACTTAACAAAGACTGACAATGAATAGATTAAAAGTCTATTTTAATCTAAAATAATCCCCCAAAATCTAAATAGATATGTTGTTTCAATAAATTGTCCCTAGCTTTCCATGTGTCACTAGTTTTCTGATTTATTATAATATGTACTTCTCCGTGATCACCAGTTCCACCATCTGTAAAGCCAAGGAAATGGACTAAATGCTAACTATAGTCTTTCAGCATTGGTATGTTCTTTAAACTTTATATATTTTTCCACCCAACTGCAAAATAACCCGACTCTGAATGTTTATTGACTCACATTTTATGGGCTTCTTTCTTTATAATCCTTATTTTGTCTAATCCTCGTGTGATCAAGATACTTCTCTAGTTCTCTACTTCTCTACTTCTCTAGTTCTGGGGGATAGCACTTGGGAAAGCTCTGCACCAGGGATACTAACACCCACATAGTATTCGATCCATTCCAGTACACATGCGTGCGCGCGCGCACACACACACACACAAACACACACACATCAATGGAGGGTGATTAAGTAGTAAATTTGTGCTTTAGCTCCATATCCAGACGTGAGGTTCTTAAGTCACCCATTTCTCTGAAATGTCCAATATTTTCTTCTATCCAAATCATGGAACTTATCCAATGTGACTTTCACAGACTTTGATTTTAGCTACAGAAATGTACATTGTCATTCTTCAAGTAAAAACAGAGGTGTGTTAAAAAGATAAAATTAAAAAATACATATGCTAGGCCAAAGGATGACTTTTTTTCTTTCTCCTTTTCTATCACAAAAGTTGATAACACCTATCCTCGGAAGGAAGATTCTAGAAAGTGCTGAACAACTTCTCAGTAGCCTTAATCACTTACTCTGAGCAAAACCATCTCATACTCTGCTACCTGGAAGATTTATATAATCTGTAAATTATAGACCTATGCTAATATTATCAGCTTCAACTCTCCCTGACACTCTTTGGCCCGTGCTAACCATCTTTCTCTTTTTCTGCCACACTGAACATCCCTCAAATCTTATATTGTATGACTTTGAGTTCATCAACTTTTTCCGATTACTTTCAAATAAGGTCAAATTACTATCTTTGCCAAAAGATATTTTTTCCTTATCTTCTTTTCCCCACTTACTATTTTCATTTTCTCTTGCTGATTCTCAAGTTCTTCAATAGAAACACGTTGACTAATCTGTGAGTGGGTACCAGGGGTGGTGCACCTGGCTAGGGCTCTGGATCACTTGCTTATGCCATGGATTTTATCTAAGTTCCCCACTGGAATGTGTTCCATAAGCCTGTTGGTTTTTTTTCAGTTTTCATTCATTTCTGTGACCTTAGAACCTACAACAGTGCCTGGAGCATAGCAGGTGTGCCATATATATTTGTCGAGTGGGTGAATAAATAAGTGAAAAAATTGAACTAATACTTGCTTGGGATATTGGGTTGCAAGATCCTGACCCTGTGACTTCGCCGTCAAACCATAGAGAAGGCATCATTTGGCCTTCATCTCACAAAGCTCTCAGTGGCTTTTGGAAATAGGCTGCCAGCTCCTTTGCTCACTGAATCCAGTCCTTGTGCTATGGTCCCTCTTCTGCCCTAGTAAACAGCCAAAGTTTGTGCCTCATCCGAATGTGGTTGGGACCATGTAACTTGCTAGTAGGCAGCCAAGAGACACATTATTGTCAGAGTTTACCACCGCTAACTGACACATCCCAACTCTGACAAAGTCATAGAGGAAAACTAGACAATTTCTCCCAGATCAAGTTTTTCTGACTTCTCAATTCTTTCAAAATGTTAACATACCACAAACTTTCCTTTCTCTCATCTGGAGAGTTTACTAGGACTAGGATTACCAGATTTAGCAAATAAAAATACAGGGCACCCAGTTAAATTTGAATTTCAGATAAATAACAAATATTTTTAGTATAAGTATATCCCAAATATTGTATGGTATATACTTATACTAAGAGAATTATTCATTGTTTATCTGAAGTTCTAATTTTACTGGAAATATTTTATTTTATCTAGCAAGTCTAATTAGGATCCCACCATGTGAGATCTAGAGTCTACAATATGAGGGCCTAAGGTAAACTAATCAGTCAAATTACACTTTGAGGGCAGTGCAATGTAAAAGGTATGTGCTTGGGGTTCCTGGGTGGCACAGTCGATTAAGAGTCCTACTCTTGATCTTGGCTCAGGTCATGATCTCATAGTTCATGGGTTCAAGCCCCACATCAGGCTCTGCCCTGATGGCGTGGAGTCTGCTTGGTATTCTGTCGCTCCTCTCTGCTCCTCCCCTGCTTGTACTCTCTCTCTCTCTCTCTCTCTCTCTCTCTCTCAAAACTAAATAAATTAATTTAAAAAACAGAGAATGTGTTTTAGAATCAAATAGACATAGTTTCAAATCCCTGCTCCACAAAACTGTCTATGTGACCTTGGATAAGTTGCGTAACTTCTCTGTTCCTCATTCCATCTATAGAGTCAATCAAATATAACTTCTTTTTTAGAGTTACAGGGAAAATTAAAGGGCATAAAGTAAATAAGAAATAAGAAAAAGAGTAACTATGCAATAGACCTTCTATAAGTAGTGGAAACCAGGCAAGTAAATCTATAATTATGACACAGGTTCACCTGCACTCCTACACTCATTCTCCTGGGCCAACTGCTGAAGATCCCCTGTCATGTACCAGAGAGGTGACCATCATTCAGCACTTGCTGCATCCCTCAAAAACCCTGACTATTAATTTAAGCCTCGTCTTGAAATTCTGTCTTAAACCTTCCTTGGATTCCTTTGACATCCCTAACAGCAGTCCCAAAGAACGTAAAAATTACACTTGATTTCCATCTTTCCCTGATTATACTTCCCCTTTTTTCTTATAAGTTTCTTTTGCATGTTTTCACATATAATTTTGAAGTTGCACCTCTGAGCTTGCACAGACTTCCTGTCTATGCTAGGTGTGATGCATTATGTAAAAGAATTCTCTTCAGAAAGAGTTACATAACAGTTGCCTGGTTAATCCCTGGATCATGAAGATAACCCTCAGGGTTTGCACTGTGGAAAATAAGTTTATGTTTCGTGTGCATTTCATGTACGATATTTCATTTTTGAGTACATAGGAGTACATAGGTTGAGTACTAACCCCTAGAGTGTTTCTGTCATAGATATGCCCTGTAGTTCTCCCTGTTCAACCTTTGGGAGGAGCAGACAAATATGACCCTTTCCTGGGTGGAAGTTAGTGTTGTCTGCCATAGATATCACCATAGCTAAACTTATCCTGGCCATGCTTTCCTAGGAATTAAAAGGGTATCTCCCGGGCTAAATAATCCTGAATCTAGAGTCAGACTCGATTTTACCTAAAAAGGACGTTTCACATTTTTGCCTCCCCAAAGTGTCAAGCAATCCATTCCTTTGTGAGGCAGAATGGCTTTCTATTTTTAAGGTGATGCTAGGTCTTCTGCTTTTGAAGGTTATGAAGCGTTGTTCTTCAGGAAGAAGTGGATGCCACAGAGTAATACATCAAGGCGCAGTTTGGTAGGAAACCAGGGTTGGTGTCGCCTTAGAGCCAAGGCAATGGAGCTCAGTTGTAGGAAGCTACAGAGGATGATCGTTTATAAATTCCAGCTAAGGAAGAGCAGTTTCAGAAGGTTCTTGAGTCAGGATCTCTGATGCTGCTGCTATCACCCCAGACTTCCGGTCTCTCCTCAGCAAAGATATAGGCTGAGGGGCTATAAGAGAAGGGTTGGGGAGGAGATAGATGCAGGGGTGTTCTCTCTGCACTGATGGGGTGGAACCCATAAGGAGTCTGCTGAAGCAGAGTGAATCAAATAATTTGGAGAGCCAAGGAAGACCCAAACCAAAGTCACGAAAAGATAAAAACAAAAATCCAACAAGTGCCCTCCTTCAGACTGGAACAAACAAACACTTTGACCTCAGAAAGAGAAGGCTAAGCCACCCACACTGCACCGAGGTCATGCCTGTGCTGGCTCTTGGCTTTCTTCCTCCTTATCCTCACACTCTCATGTCCCCCGTCTTGTGCCTTGGTCTTTTTAAGCACATCCTAGGAATAAATAACTGTTTTCTCTGTGGTCATTTAGTGCCCCAAATCCCTCCTTTCCCAGAAAACTGTTTGCCATGGAACCACAGAAAAAAGGAGGGTCAGTTTGGAGTTCTTTCCAAATGAATTTAGTAATCAAGTTTTGCAATGACCTTGTAACGATCAAGTTTTACTTATAAGCTTGCTACATGACATTATAAGGCTATTTGGGTGTATTTCTTTCATGTTTTCTCCTAGTTTCATTCCCAGCCCCAGTCCAGGCCCACAGGTTCAGTGTGTCCTCTTCTTCCATTTCTTTATTTTAGAGCCAGATCAACCCCTACCCCTGCCCCCCCCCCACCAAAAGCCCTTCAGTTATAATCTGCCTAAACACCACAAGTTGAGAAATACTCACAGAGTTGAATGTTGCTCTCATAAACTGCCCAGTTGCCTTCTTCACAGGAGATGAATAAAGGATCTTTGCACCCCGATTTATCTCCCTATAATACCCACATGCTTCTTAATCCCACTGTTAGGAGCTTAGAGAACCAGCCCAGGTGCAAAGAAGTTGGAAGAACAAGGGGTGAGACTGGGACAGACTTAGGAGTTTTCTGACAATTGAATACTCTCACAAAACTTACTTGGTCTCTCTCCTGTCAGTAAATAGGTATTGAATCCACAAACACACACACAAAGTGTTGATATCCAGGAGTATATTTCCAGTTTGTGCCTCCTCCATTCCCACCGTTAGTCCTTGTTATCCTCCCATTCCTGCCCTTTCCCTGACACACACATCCCCAATCATAAATCAATCCCCACCATATGCACATCGTGTCATAATTCTCCTGGGACTCTAGATAGCTGGAAAGAAGAGTGTCAACCATCGTGTCCCCCTACACCCCATGGGGACACTGGGATGCTGATTGTGTGAGCCATGACACTGAAAAGTATTCAGCATCTCTCCCTAACAGGTACTGTATATATTTCCTCAGTAAGACAGAACCACAAATCAAAAAAGACACAGAATAACTGCTAACTGATGGCATTTATTTGAAATGATTGCTGGATCTTCGTACCCAAAGGCTTCAGGAGCAAGACCCAGGCTGCAATTCAATTCATTGGTACACTTGGCTTCAGTCTTTCAATTACATTGAACCACTGGTGTTAGTTTGGACATCAGTTTGTATAGATCTTAGCCTAATGTTAATATCATCAGGCTCTTTTGACATACTTAGCATAGAGAAATAAAGTGATTGATTCAAAACTGCCGATGAAGTTAGTAGTGAATCCAGGAGAAAAAAATCTGAGCACACCTTACATATTTCAGCCATCTGTCTACTGTAGTAGAGCGAAGCAGACATAGACCAAGATGTATCTGTTGCTGGTCTCTCTAAAACCTTACCAGCGGATTGTGACGTGCCTTCCCTAAATCATTACTTGTTAGAGAATTGCACTCCGTAAGATGATAGAGAAAGAAGGTCAATTCATCCTTCTCGGGCAGGGAAAGCTTCTCAACCAGGGGCCCCGAGCAGATTAAAGGGGCAGCTAAACAGCTCACAGGGTATTTTGATGAGCTTTCCTCTGGTCTTTACCAAACTTAGAGGAGTTCTGAAGCAGCAGACACCTCACAGAGCTGGCAGAGTGTTTGGTGTCTGGATGAGTCTTTCCACTCCCACCTCTGTGTCTCCATTACCATTGAGATCTTCCTCTACTCTTACACACTGGGCACATGGAAACTGAGATTCTTATCTGTCAAACCCTCACCCATTCTCTGTTTCTTTGTTGAAGGACTGCAATTCATACAGGCGGTGAATAGAACAATAAGCGGAATGTTCTCGAGTGTTGCTACTCAAAGTGTAATGGCATGCACACCACCTGGGCATTTGTTAGAAATGCAGGACCTCAGGCCCCGCTCCAGACTGCCTGAACCAGAAGCCGCATTGTTACAAGGTATCAAGATGATTTGTTTGCATATTAATGTCTGAAAAGTACTATTATAGACCCATGTGCAGACCCGTTTTACCACATCTCTGCTATGTGACAAGATCACCACCTCTTCAGGTCTCAGTTTCCTCATATGTCATATTCCATAATGTGCCAAGGTTCTCAGTTTCTGCCATCCCAACAACATCTGAGAGAGATAAACCATACTGATCAGTAGCAGGATTTGCAACCAGTGATTTCCCAATGTTAGAAGGAGGATGAGGGCTGTTGTGCCACGACTCTTCTCCCTCCCAGGGAGACCCAGGAGAATGGAGAGTGAAGAGTGGGATGTGTGGGGCAAGGCAAAGTCTATAGTTGGAAAAAACTCTCCTAAAATGATTCTAATATAGCTCTCGATGGTTTATGATTAGAAAAATCTTAAATTGCTTTAAAGATTTAAAAGCTTCTATCGTATCCAGTTCTGGACAAGAATGGGGTAAATATACTTCTTTCCATTTCTCCTGCTAAGTACAGCTAAAACTCCTGGATATTACATATGGAACAAACATAAGAATATTTTAAATGTTCAAAAGAAGATAGATCAAATAGGCAACTTGGGACTCAAGGAACAATGTGGCAGCAAATTCTTTGAGTTCTCTTTTTGCCTTGTATATCCTGACCTAGATGCAAGGGAAGCATCTAGGGAAACACAAACAGGAGCAGACAAAAAAAATTATATATATATATATATATATATATATATATCCTCTCAAAAAGCCTACTCTCTCTAGACAAATAACCAGGAAAGAGAATCTAGTAAGGCAGAAAATAAGTAGAACAAAATCTCGATGCCGTGGAAACAAATCCAACATCAACAAATCCAATATCATGGGAAGAAAAAAAGGCCAACATCAACCCCCTCAGCACAAGCAGAGTAAAGAGACTTCCATCCTGGCCCAGCTATAATTAGGTAATCCTACCCCATCCCTACCTGGGTAGTATCAGAGAAGGCCATATGGGGATATTAAACTTTCATCTCCTACCAGTGATAACGAGGCACCCTCTTCCTTTCTACCAGAATGGTATCAGAGGAGGCCAAATGAGGAATCTTAATTTTCATCACTATTCAGCAATAGCAAGGTATCTAAAGAAGAACAAAATGAAAATTTACAACTGAAAAATAAAACAACCAGCATAAAAAACTCAATGGATGGGCTTGACAACAGAAAAGAAGAAGAAGAAGAAGAAGAAGAAGAAGAAGAAGAAGAAAGAGAGGAGGAAGGGGGTGGTGGAGGTGGAGGAGGAGGACAGCCTGGGACCTGGGAAACTAAAAGATCTAATATTCTTGTCATCAGAGTTCTGGGAGAGGAGAAAAGGATAAGGCTAAAAAAGTACTTGAAGAAATAATGACTAAAAATTTCCCAAATCTGGTGAAAGACATAAGTCTACGGAATCAAGAAGCTAGCAAACCCCAATGAGATAACCCCAAAGAAAAGTATGCCAAAGCACATCATAATCAAACTTCAAGAAACTAAAAGACAAAACAAATTTTGAAAGCAATTAAAAATATATATATTTATATATATTTGCTTTTGAAAGCAACTTAAATATATATATGTATATATATATGTATATATGTACATATGTATATACATATGTATATATGTATGTATATGTGTATACATATGTATATATGTATACCTGTGCGTGTGTGTATATATATATAAATATATATATGTATATATATGCCACCTTACCTAGACGTGAAAAAAAAATAGAATGACAGAGGATTTCTCATCAGAAACCATGGGTCTTGGTGCAGCCGCTCTGGAAAGCAGTGTGGAGGTTCCTCAGAAAATTAAAAATAGACCTACCCTATGACCCAGCAATAGCACTGCTAGGAATTTATCCAAGGGATACAGGAGTACTGATGCATAGGGGCACTTGTACCCCAATGTTCATAGCAGCACTCTCAACAATAGCCAAATTATGGAAAGAGCCTAAATGTCCATCAACTGATGAATGGATAAAGAAATTGTGGTTTATATACACAATGGAATACTACGTGGCAATGAGAAAAAATGAAATATGGCCTTTTGTAGCAACGTGGATGGAACTGGAGAGTGTGATGCTAAGTGAAATAAGCCATACAGAGAAAGACAGATACCATATGGTTTCACTCTTATGTGGATCCTGAGAAACTTAACAGGAACCCATGGGGGAGGGGAAGGAAAAAAAAAAAAAAGAGGTTAGAGTGGGAGAGAGCCAAAGCATAAGAGACTGTTAAAAACTGAGAACAAACTGAGGGTTGATGGGGGGGTGGGAGGGAGGGGAGGGTGGGTGATGGGTATTGAGGAGGGCACCTTTTGGGATGAGCACTGGGTGTTGTATGGAAACCAACTTGTCAATAAATTTCATATATATATATATAAAAAAAAAAAGAAACCATGGGTCAAAACGAAAGAAGCACAACACTTTCCTAGATCTGACCCCCAAAAAACACAAAAAACAAAAACAAAAAACCTGTCACCTCTGTCCAGAAATTTATCCTTCAGGAATGAAAGGAAATAAAGACATCATAATAAAGAAAGGCTAAGGCAATCTATCCCCAGAAGACTTATACTAAAATAAATGATAAAGGAAGTCTCAAAACAGAATGGACATTATATGAAAGAAGAAAGAGAAAGAAAGAAAGAGAAAGAAAGAAAGAAAGAAGAAAGAAAGAAAGAAAGAGAATTTTGAACATCTAGAAAAAAAGAACAACAACAAAAAGAGATAGTATGGGATACAAGGGAAGTGTGGAAGATAGGACCCTCAACCACATTCAGCAAGGTCTTGTGGAGAATGAAACAGTGTTCCAGACTCTGTGAAGTTCTAAAGATCTGGTCATTTTGTACCTTTAGGAAATGTATCCATTGTTCCCTGTTCCAAGGGGCTGTTCTTTCTAACTATTCCTCCTGTTGCCACTGAGTCTTAGAGGATTTGAGTAGCCTGGCCTATCAGCAGTAAATACACACTGCCTCTGTCAGAACAATTCTACCAGATCACTTCATTGGTCATTGGCTAGGTTAGTGATGACTGACTTTTAATTGGTTGCCTATCTCAAGATCTTATCATTCAGGTAATGGAGTCACATGGCACTAAGCAAGCTGAATGATGACCAAGAAATTTCTCTAGACGAACTTTGGTTGTGCTGGACACTAAGATTTCCAAGACATAAGAAATAAAACCAACAAGAACCATGCTGGGAAAAGAAAAGGAATTATTATTGATAGATGTAATAACATAGATAAATAGTAAGCACATTTCACTAAGTGAAAGAACCCAGAACTGGAAGGCTCTATACTGTCTGATTTAATTAATGACATTCAGAAAAGACAAAACAATAATGTTGAAGAACAAATCCGTGGCTGCCAAGGGTTTAGAGAAGCTGACTGCATGTAAAGGGACGATGCAAGGGATTTTAAAGGGTGATGAAGTTATTTGGCATCTTGATTATAGTGGTGGATCTATAAGTCTATGCATTTGTCTAAACCCATAGAAGTCCACACCACAGAAAATGAGTTTTGCTATATGCAAATTTAAAACTTAAATATCATAAAATACTTTTTAAAAATTATGTTTCATAGCTCTATAATCCTTGGTTCTTGATACTTTCTGACAGATGGGAAAATATTATTAATCATATACAGGAAAAGACTCAAAGGGCAGGTACTAAGTAATTAGAAAGTGATTAAAATTTTAGCTGTCTGATAAGCTCCTTACACAAGTGCTAATCTCTAATCCTTCTTTAGTGTTTCTTAAAATACCTTTGAGTAGGAAGACAGACATCAGAGACACATTCCTTCCACATTTGGATTTTTCTAGTCTGAGATTCCATCTCTAATCAATACATAGTGGACTCCAGAGAGGAACACCGTAAACGTGAAGGAAGAAGTTACCTTCTCTTAATATCTTAATATCTCATCATATTATGCATTTTCCAGACCAACAGTGCAAATCTTAAAAAAAATAACTTATTAAATAAAAATACAATACTCTCTTTCAGAAAATGGAGAAGAGGGAACAGTTATCAACTCATTGCATGAAGCCAGTTTGACCTTCATAAACTTTTTTAACACGAAAACCAAAGATAGCAAAAAGGAAAAATACTGATCAATCTCTCTCATGAATTTAGATGTAAAAATCCTTAACAAAATATTATCAAATCAGATACAGAAGTACATAAAAATAGCACCCCATGATCAAGTGGATTTATTCCACGTATGCAAGACTATTTAAAACCCAACTAACATAATGCACTGTATCAACAGGCTAAAGAAGAAAAATTATATGATCATATCAATTGACACAGAAAATGCATTTGGCAAAACCCTGTGCCCATTTATGACAACTCTCTGCAAACTAGAAATAGCAACTCATAAAGAGCATCTACCAAAAAACCCCTACAGTTAACCTCATACTTAATTGTGAAAGACTGAATGCTTTTTCTCTAAGATCAGGAACAAGTCAAGAATGTCTGCTTTCATGATTCTTATTTAACATGATACTGAAAGTTCTGGCCAATGCAATTAGGCATCAGAAAAATAGAAAGCATACAGCTTGGAAATAAAGAAACAGAACTTTCTATTTACAGATGACATGACTATCTACATAGAAAATCCTAAGGAATCTGTATTTTAAAGCTATTCTATAATTAATAAGTGAGTTCAGCAAGGTTGAAACATACTAGGTTAATGTAGAAAAAATCAGTTGCATTTATATTTAACAATGAACAAATGGAAACTGAAACTTAAACAGTAGTGTCATTTGTCACTGCTCTAAAGACAATGAAATACTTAGGTGTAAATCTAACAAAGGATGCACAAGATTTGTATAATTAGAAACTACGAAATCGAATTAAAAAGAAACCAAAGCAGACCTAAATAGTTGAAAAAACATACCACGCTTATGGATTAGAAGACTCAACGTAGTAAATATGTCAATCCTCACTAAATTGATCTATATTTATTGCAATTCTTATCAAACTTTTAGCAAGCTTTTCTGGAGACATAGATAAGTTTATTCCAAAATGTATGGCCAAAACAAGTTTGAAAAAGAAGGAAGTAGGGTGGGAAGGAATCAGTCTTCCTGATGTTAAGGCTTGCTGTATTGTTACAGTAGTCAAGATAGTATGCTATTGACAGAGTGATAGACACACACATCAGTGAAACCAAGTAAAGAACCCAGGTGTAGACCCACACAAATATGCCCAGGTACTTCTTGACAAAGGTGCAAAAGCAATTAAATGGAGAAGGGATAGCCTGCCCAACAAATGGTTCTGGAGAATGAGTAGCTAAAGCTTGGGCAAATGGTGCTAAGCATGGATATTTTGTCCATGGACATCCATAAAGAAACAAAAAAAAAGTGAATCTTAATCTAAACCTCACACCTTATGCACCTAAAATTCCACACCCAACCCACACACCTTGTCTAAAAACCATCTCAAAATGTATCACAGACTTAAATGTACAATGTAAATCTATGAACATTTAGGAAAAAAAATAGAAGAAAATCTTCAGGGCCTTGGACTAAGCAAAGAGGTCTTAGAGTTGCCAGCAAAAGTACTTGGCGGGAAAAACTGATAGATGTGACATCATCAAAATTTAAAACTTTTGCTCCGTGAAAAACTCTGATAGGAGGATAAAAAGACAAATTACATGCTGGGAGAAAATATTTGCAAATTACATACCCAACAAAGGATTTGCATCTAGAATACACAAAGAACTCTCAAAGTTCAATATTCAAAAGGCAAACATCGGGGCGCCTGGGTGGCTGAGTCGGTTAAGCGGCCGACTTCGGCTCAAGTCATGATCTCACAGTCCGTGAGTTCAAGCCCCGCGTCGGGCTCTGTGCTGACAGCCCAGAGCCTGGAGCCTGTTTCAGATTCTGTGTCTCCCTCTCTCTGACCCTCCCCTGTTCATGCTCTGTCTCTGTCTCAAAAATAAATAAACGTTAAAAAAACAAACAAACAAACAAAAAAAGGCAAACATTCCCATTAGAAAATGGACAAAGGGGCGCCTGGGTGGCGCAGTTGGTTAAGCGTCCGACCTCAGCCAGGTCACGATCTCGCGGTCCGGGAGTTCGAGCCCCGCGTCAGGCTCTGGGCTGATGGCTCAGAGCCTGGAGCCTGTTTCAGATTCTGTGTCTCCCTCTCTCTCTGCCGCTCCCCCGTTCATGCTCTGTCTCTCTCTGTCCCAAAAATAAATAAACGTTGAAAAAAAAATTAAAAAAAAAAAAAGAAAATGGACAAAGAATACAAATAAACATTTCACTGAAGAGAATATACAAATGGCAATAAGCACATAAAAAGATGTTCACCATAATCACCCCTAAGGGAAATGCAAATTAAAACCACAATGAGGAGGAGTACCTCAATGAGGAGGAGTACCTAGGTGGCTCAGTAGGTTAAGCGTCCAGTGTCCGACTTCAGCTCAGGTCATAATCTCACGGTCTGTGAGTTTGAGCCCCACATCGGGCTCCATGCTGACAGCTCAGAGCCTGGAACCCATTTCAGATTCTGTGTCTCCCTCTATCTCTGCCCCTCCCTTGCTTGTGCTCTGTCTCTCTCTCTCTCTCTTTCTCCCTCTGTCATGCAAAAATAAATAAACATTAAAAAAAAAAAACACCACAATGAGGAAATGAATCAGGTATGGACATCTGGGAGAAGAGGATTCCTACAGGGAGAGTAATTGCTGAAATAGGAATCTTCTTCTGATGTAAGGATTAGCAAGAGAGCAGGGACTGGAATGGAGAGAATAAAACAGTAGGGAAAGCAGTCTGGAGTGGTGCAACGGGCCCGATCATGAGTGCATTAGTTATCTAATAACATAAAAATTGCCTCAAAATTTGGCAACTCATAGCAATAAACCTTTGTTAATATCCCACGGTTTCTGAGGGTCTGTCCGGGAGGAGTGGAGCTGGCTGGCTCCTGCTCAGTCTTTCATGAGGTGGCAGGCAAGCTTTCAGCCGGGGCTGCGGTCATCTGGAGCTGGAGGGTTCACTTCCAACAGAGCTCACACGCATGGCTGTTAGCAGAAATCCTCAGCTTCTCACCATGTCTTTCCTATGTCGCTTCAGTGTCCTTACGACATGTCACCTAGCTTCCCACAGAACAGGTGATCTAAGAGATAGAGAGGCACAGTGTCTTTTATAACAGCCTCAGAACTGATATAGCATCACTTCCGCCATGCTGTATTGGTCACACAGACCAACCCTGATACAGTGTGATCAGGGCTGATATCAGGATCAACGGGGCCATCCTGGAGGGTGGTTACCACAATGAGAAAACCTGCTGGCCATGGTAAATGCTTCAATGTTAGTGTAAATGGGTAAAATGTGCCTAGAAGTTTCAGAAAGAAGGAATGATCTGGTCATAAGAATGCTTCGTACTCTGACTACTTTGAAGACAATAATGCCTACAAGGAAGCTGTTGCTTCCTTGCACTGCCGGCACGGTGAGAGGAGGACTAGGCTTCCAGCAGAGGAGGAGATGAGAAGTAGTCAGCAGCTTCTATATTGAAAGTAGAGCTTTCATAAAACAGGATTTTCCTATGCGTGGCCAACTTCTCTTTTTATACTCTTTCAGGATGATCTCATCCTGAGGGTCTATCCAGGGTCTATGGTTTAAACCACTGTTTCTCAAACTTCACAATTTACCTGCAGAGTTTTTTAAAATAGATTCCTGACTCCAACACTAGACATTCTGATACCATAGGCCTGCAGTTGACCTAACAATTTGCATTTCTAACAAATTCCTGGGTGATGCCAATTTGCTGATCCACGGACCACACTTTGGGTAACTTGGTTTAAACTACTATCCCTAGCCTGATGAAGTATAAATCATTAGTTTAGAGTTGAAATCCTGGCATAGATATATATATCTGTCTGTCAAAAAATCGCCTCCTAGAAATAGCACAGGTTTTTCAAACTCAACACTCGATATGTCCAAATTCAGGCCATAATCTCCCCCAAAACATTTATTCTTTCTTTTGTATTTTCTATCTCAGTTGATGGTACCCCCAAGGACATTGTTGCAAGAAACCCGTAAGTCCTCACTCCTCCTCACCTTCATCCTTGACACCCCTCCAATTACAAGGTCGTGCCAATTTTACCTAAGTATTTCTTGTATCCGACAGCCTCTGTCCATCCCTCCTGTGAACGCTCTAGTTCAGACCTAAACAGTCTCTAAACTGGTTTTGTTCCCATCCAATCCATCAACACAGCTACCAGAATAAACTATAGAATAAAATACAAAACTGTTCATGCGCCTCTTTTAGTCTCAATAGCTCTATAGTCACTGACAGGATCAAGACTACGTTCCTTATTTGCGTAGCATAAGAGATCTACTGTGATGTGAACCCTGTGCCTGCCCTCCTCTAGACACATTTCGTATCCTTATATAATGTTCACTTTGGAAGTCCAGCAACCTTGAGCTTCTTCTTTATAATTTCCTGGACATACCACACCATTTTAGGTTGCCATGCCACTGCTCATGGTCTCCCTTTCCTCAATTGCCTTGCCCTCCACTTCCAACCCTCCCCAATGTACCAATGTATACTACCCTTTGAGATTTAGCGTTGCAGTCACTTCCTCCAAGAAGCCTTCTTTGATGTCCTTACTACTTCTCTCATACTACCCCATGTGCATTTCTTTTCCTAAGCATACATAAAAAATTTCATTTGTTTATTTCTATCTTCCTCATTACATTGTTAGTAACATGAGGTCTAGGATTGTGCCTCAGGACCGTGTTTATCTCTGCTCCTGTGCACAGGTCCTGGGATGTAGCCGGGAATTCTTAAGGGCTTGTCGAATTCGGAAATAAGCCTTTACGTCAAGGCTCTGAACCCCTGCAGAATGTAGTCCGCTGTGTCACATATATAGAAGAAAGGAAGAAACAGAGAATTTGGTTTCAGTGATTCCCTGTGGACACACGACCTTGCTTATATTTGTATTCTTTCTTCGCCAAGGCAACGCTCTCACCAGAGGAAAGAGATGGAGTGGGGTGCATAGTGTAGGCATTCCTGTCTAATTTAGACATATACATATCTACTAAAGAATTTTACTCAATGTCTTGCATGAGTCTGACAAGCATTATGCGAGCCACTCCAAGCATTACACGATACGAACGACACCGGCCTTTCCTCACACATTTTATATTTGGGTGGAGAGATAAGTCTAATGCTCAGAAAAGAATCGCTTAACACAAAGCAGCGCTCACTAAAGGTCTAAATTATAATTGTATAAACAGTGCACACTCTAGGGAAAAAAAAATACAACACACTTGTCCTGGATCGGTGCTGGAAAGCTTCAAAGAAGAAGGAGTTACTATATAAGATATTTATATTTGAGATTTATGGATGCTGATTGTGAGTACTTAGATGAAAATGCCTCTTTCCTACTTATTCTAATATGTGTTATGCAAAAATAAGGATCAAAATGTAAAGTGGGGGGGGGCGCCTGGGTGGCTCAGTCATTAAGCGCCTGACTCTTGATTTCAGCTCAGGTCATGATCCCAGGGTCATGGGATCGAGCCCCGCATTGGCCTCCGCGCCGGGCGTGGAGTCTGCATCGGATTCTCTCTAAAAATAAAAATAAAAATAAAAAATTAATGTGGAAATGATGATGGTGATGATTTTCCTAGCCTCCACCATTTGTTGAGTATTGAGCACTTTTCTGAGGTGGAAACCTTGCTGGATGCTTTCTCACACGTTATTTCCAACCCTTCTAGCAATGCTGAAGGTTGACATCATTCCTCTTTCACAGATGAGAAAACTGAGGCTCAGAGAAATGAAAACCGTGGCCCAAGGATCCTCTGATGGGAAGACACAGAGCCAGGATCTCTGTCTGAACTGCAGCTCTACCCCCAGCCTGCTGTTGGTGCCTCGTGGGCACATTTGAAAATGGATAGCTCTCAGGGCAGAAAGTCTTCTCTGAGAGTCTATTGTCTCTACTTGTAGCCTCAGAGAAATACGTCTGTGCAAAAAGGGGAAGTTTTAAGTCTGCAGTCCTTTGTTGCTTTTTTTAGGCCCGTGGCAAAGGCACCGCCCCTTGGAAGATCTGCCTAGAATTTACCTTTCAGGCGGTGCTTATAACAACAAAGGAAAGCTGGAAAATACCTCAAAGTTTCCAACATTTCTCTAGAAATTCTTAGGCGGTTTTCCAAGTTCTGCTGATTTCGTTTGGCAGCACAGAGCTAAGGTCCTTAGACTGAGAGCATCCTTACCGCCACGACTGGCCTCGTCTTACATCTGAGGAAGCTTAGATATGGGGAAGGAAGTTTCGATGCATAACACACCTTCGTCAGCATGGGCTAGAAGCAGTGTCTCCCATCGAGACTTCTTTGAAAAGTCTCTTCATCGGTTTTCCCATCCGATAAATACAGGTGAACAATGAACTATGACGGAAGAAAAATGAGAAATGGGAATTTTGGATAGATCCCTGCCCTGACTGCGATACCAAAGGATATTTTAGGAGAACATCACAGTTGTCCCCCAAGTTACTGAAAGTCCACTGCTATATCATCAAGAAGAGGCTTTAGGGGTGCCTGGGTGACTCAGTCCGTTGAACATCCAACTCTTGATTTTGGCTCAGGTCATGACCCTGGGGTCGTGGAATCTAGCTCCTTCCTCAGCCTCCACGCTCAGCACGGAGCCTGCTTAAGATTCTCTCTCTCCCTCTGCCTGTCTCCCCTGCTCATTCTCTCTCTCTCTAAAATTAAAAAGAAAGAGAGGCTTTAAGTTGGCAATTCTTAATCCTTTTGAGGTCATGGACTCTTTTGAGAATTTGATGAAAATTATGAATGCTCTCTCCTCCCCCAATAAATACATACACACTGCACACGTACAAACTGATTTTACAGACAATTTCTAGTGGTGTCTATACCTTCTAATGTCCATACCTAGAGCAGTGCATTAAGAAAAATTGTGGAGTCACATTGGACTTGGCAGGAAAAAAAAAAAAAATCCCTGTTTGACTCGTGACGTCTTCCCAAATAGCATGAGAAATGGGTATGGCATGGAGACTATGAATCTACCATTCCCAATTTTTAAATCTTTCTTGTTCTAAATAATTTGTTCTACCTATGTTATTTTTTAATTGTCTGTCTCCCCTGGAACATAATTTCCACAAGAGAGCAGAGATTTTTGTCTGCTGTCTACTGATGTTTCAGTGGTGCCTAGAACAATAACTGGCAGAAAAAAGGTGCTCGACAAATGCTATTGAAAGAAGAAATGTGTCCCCTCTTGAGAATACTAAGCTACAAAATCTCTTCCCTGCAGACTAATATTTGCTTTGATTTATGATGCAGTCAGATGCTTTGTTTCAAGGGCTATCTTCTCTCTACATCATTTTCAAATTTACACACTAAGTCTGTATTTGGTTTTCAGCGCTTTTGCCAATTTTAATCATACACTGCTGTCCTTTTTCTATTTTTCTAGATTAACCGCTTTTCTCCCACCAAATGACCACCATCTCGATTGTTTCAGTTCCAGTGACTAAAGGTAACGTATGTTTGGCGGCATCCGTTTACAAATTAAAGGGAGCAAAATGCAGTACGCTTAAATGACAGCAAAATAGATGTCCATTTCTTCAAATATATTTGCTTGATTAGTCAGCTCTAAATGTACTGAAATGATATAAATAGTGAATATTGAAATGTTAGTATAAATAAGCATTGTTTATTGGCAGCAGCTATGGAAGTGTATGGAATAAATGTGGTTTGAATGCCTAAAAAGTGTTCCTTTAAATGGTTTCAATATGGCCTCCGCAACTCGTTCCCATTTAAATTACTTCACAGACCAATTCCCTAGATATGGTACAAAGTCAATTTCAGTACTTGTTAAATTATCACAAATTCTGAGGTAGAATACAACGAACTAATGAAGTTAGATGCTATTTTGTGATCTTCATTCCTAGGTTTAATCAAAAGCAGTGCTTTACATTTTTTACTTAAAACATTTGGCCAAAACGACAAGCAACATTTGATTGTGCTGCAGTACAGAGCTGCATTTTGAAATTATACCAACAAAACCCCCAAAATCTGTTTGAGGACAATTTTTTAAGTTTAGGGCCAAGTATATGCAGTTAACATTCATAATTCCTTAGCACTCTGTATTCACAGCCAGCAAACTTTCAAGATATCTGGCTGATGAGAAAGCTGGCAGAGACCATATAGGATGAGACGTCAGTGCTATGAAGTGACGCTGGTGCGAATTTATTGCCACTGGTTTCAAGGATACTTGCCTCAAGAAGCTTATGCACTGAAATGACTTGATTTTTAGACACACCCACACAATTATTCGTAGTGCTCAAGGCTATGGCCTCGATGCCCTTGCATGGACACTCATGCATACCCGAGTTCACACTCACACAGGCAGTCATGCTCCCACATGTCCCATTAATTGACAAGAACACTGTTCAGTTGAGTGATCGAGAGATATGCAGTCCAAAGGAACAGAATTTGAGACAGCCCAGGGTTTCCTCTTCTAGTAGGTTTAAAACATTTTTTTTTCCCCTCACTAACTTCCTTCCTGTTCTAACTGCCAGTACTCAGAAGTCAGAGTAAGAGACAGAGGCACCCCAGAGAGCTGTGAGCCACTGAATGTAAGTTGAAATACCTCGGATGCGGGAGGCTCTAGGTGGGCGCAGGGAAATGTGGTAAATCTTGCAACTAGGCTACGACCCTCTCCAGTTTATTATTTTTTTTTTTAGAAGGGCAATTCGTCTTTAAAACAAACTTTATGATAAGAAAGTACCAAAGAGGCTGTTGGAACAGTTCTGCAGAGAATGGGGAAGTCAGAGCAGGGAATGTTAGCAATGACTCAGGGGAGAGAGCCCCGTGAGGGAGGGGAGGGTGTGCCCTGCAGCCCTGGGGATGAAATCCTGTGTGTCTGGGGAAAGGACTATGAGTGTAACTGCTGCGGAGTGCCCGGAGGGGTTTCCTACAAGGTAGGACTGGGCATCTAGCCGAGTTCAGAAGCACAAAGACTGTGGACACAAACTGGTGTGGAACATGCTGGTAGATGATGGGTTGCTGCTGGGGTGGAGATGTGTGGTTTCCTGTTTTTAAGTAGATTGAAAGAGACTGATTGCAAAGCAAAAAAGATAAAGACTCAAAGCTGTCAAACATTAAACTCGTTGCCACTAAAGAACTTTTCTGGGGATAGGAGGGAAACGCATAATGAAAGCCTCCCTTGGAGTATGGTGGGATTTAATAATCGAAGGGAAAGTATGGTAGAACATATTGTTATTTACTTATCAGTCATATAGAGACAGATTTCCACCATGAACAGAAACCGTTTATTAAATGCCTGCAGTCAGACGGGGGGAAAGATAGTGGGTATTGTTGCCAAAAAATAGCTCTTTACATCCAAGAGAACTGAAGGCAGACATGGAAGGCACCAAATAATTTATTAAGAGATAGATTCTGGGGCACCTGGATGCCTCAGTCAGTTAAGCGTCTGACTCTTGATTTGAGATCAGGTCATGATCTCACGGTTTGTGGGGTTGAGCCTCGTGTCAGGCTCCTGTCAGTGTGGAGCCTGCTTGGGATTCTCTCTCTTCTTCTCCCTCTCTCCCTCCCCCGCTCATGCATGTGTGCACATTCTCTCTCTCTCTCTCTCTCTCTCTCTCTCTCTCTTTCTCTCTCTCTCTCTCACTCTCCCTCTCTCCCTCTCTTTCTCTCGCTCTCAAAATAAATAAATAAACATTAAAAAATAGAGGTTCTACAAAAATCCAAATAGATCTGTTAGGATACCTGATCTGGGAAGCCACTAAATTTGGAGACCATTAGAAAGAAGTGTTTTAGGCATGACCTGAAATTCTTTCTTCCCTTTAGAGCACGCTCCAGTCAGCATGTCTTATAGATCTTGTCTGTAATTAAACTCTAGACCTAGGGTAATTTATCCTGGGTCTGATAAGTCCTAGGGAAGGCAGACTGCTTTCATAGAGAGGTCCCATAGTCACCCCTTCACGTGGAGACCAAGAGCCACTGAAATCGAGGTGAGCGTGTTGGATCCTCACTGCAGGAACGATCAAGCAAGGGAAATCAAGAGGCCGGTGTTGGCCCAGGAGGTTCAGGCACAGGTAGACATCCTTGATCATTGCCATTGCTTTGTTTTGTTAAGTGGACAAGAAAATATCCCTCCCAAATCCAAATACGACACAAGCATAGTAGTAAGATCATCTTGCTCTCTTGTAAGATGTGTAGAATTCTGAGAGAAGAATTCATTCTTCATGTATGCTACACAGTCCCAGCACTTGTGGAAGAGCTATGTCACAGATGTACAGAAGCTGACTGGAGTGTTCCAGGGACTGGAATTTCGTCCTTCCTTGTTTGGGAGAGCATGAATCTGTCCCTAGGGAAGTGTGCTGTGAGCAGCATCGAGGTTCTGTTTTCAGCAAAGTCACCCTGACAGAAAGATTGGCCTGGGAGCACAAAATGTAACAAACTGCAGCTAGCAGGGAGAGAAGCCCCAGGGAGGAAAACCTAAGCAGATAAGCAGATAGAGAAAGAACCAGCATCTGTCAAGTGCTTTCTTGGTAGAAACTCAACTCTGAATCCTGAGAGGACTCAGAGGAGACAGTAAGGCTCAGAAGTGTTAAATTATTTGACTAAAGTCATATACTGGTGCGAAAAAAAAAAAAAAAAAAAAAAAGAACCAACAGCTACAATGCCTTAGAAGGACATTTTAAGAAATGTCTCATGGGAGAAATTGTTTTTAATCCCTTGTTTGTAGGTCAGTGTTATGTTGTCAGGGACCCTGGATGAAAGTCCATACTGGCATACCCGGAGATGGGTCTCATGTTGCTCCCGAAACTTCAATGTTTATCCCCTCAGCAAGCACTTACTGAGTCCCCTGTACTGTGGTCACCATAGCCAGAGCTGGTAAAACGTCAGTAAAGCTTTCTTAAAGGGCCTGATCTTGTCGGCACAAGGGATTATAGAGAGTGTCTTTACTTATTTTCATGCTTAATTTAAAACTTCTGTGACTGTATTGAGTTATGGCAGTGTAGTATTTTGCTTAATAACGGCTTAATGCAGTTTTTGTTGAGGATCATTTAAAGTAAATATTTGCAGGGGCGCCTGGGTGGCTCAGTCAGTTGGGCGTCCGACATTGGCTCAGGTCATGATCTTGCGGTCCATGGGTTCGAGCCCCGCGTCGGGCTCTGTGCTGACAGCTTGGAGCCTGGAGCCTGTTTCGGATTCTGTGTCTCCCTCTCTGACCCTCCCCTGTTCATGCTCTCTATCTCTCTGTCTCAAATAAATAAATGTTAAAATAAATATTTGCAGAGGTGCCTGGGTGGCTCATTTGGTTAAGCGGCTTACTTCGGCTCAGGTCATGATCTCACAGTTGATGAGTTCAAAACCCATGTCGGGCTCTCTGATTCAGCATAGAGCCCGCTTCAGATCCTCTGCCCCCGGCCTCTCTGCCCCTCCCCTGTGTGTGCACGCTCTCTCTCCCTCTCTCTCCAAAATAAATAAGCCTTTAAAAATAATTTAAAAATAAAATAAATATCTGCAAAAATACTGAGCATAGTAACTTCACAGGGTAGACACCCAGAAAAGTTGAATGGGTCCACTGAGTCCTCTCTCCTTCCATGTATGAATCTGGGTTAGAAGGATGTATTGTGAATACACAGGGAAGAAATTATGTATTGGTTCTCCCACCAAGGAAAATGTTAAAGAATTCTGCATCTAGTAATATGTCCCCTCCTCTGGATTGATTTTAATGTTTACTGACCCTAATAGGGACTCTCAGGCATTTAGTTGATTCCCCTCATCCAGCTTTGCTCTCTTGGAGGCTCTTCATAGAGCGAAGATGGTAGAAAGCAGCCCTGAGGAGCCTGGGAAGCACCAATCCCGCCATGGTGCTATGGAATACTGAGAAACCACAGAGGACTCCAGAACCCAGACAGCTTGTGGTGTCGTGAGGGATGACCTTGGATTCCCCCAGATAAGCCAAATCACCAGGCAGCCAGGAAAGCAGAGCCGAACCCTTGACCAGCTCTGACATGTGGACAGTCCTTCAGGGATGGCCCAACTCTCCAGAGCTGGGGAAAGTGGGACGTGTCCTGGTCAGCAGGGAAGGGACAGAACACGGTGACAGAGAATGCTCATACTCGCATAGGTACTTCTCTGATGGAAATCCCCCTACTTCTGGTACTTCCCTCTCTCATCCCCACCACTTCTATCTAATAATATTCATGGCCTGCGCGTCTAGATACGTGAGTGATCTGGCAACTTCGGAACAGAAGTTAAATCTCCACAGTGTTTTGCTCCACAGCCAAAGGAAGTTTTCTCTATTGGCCGCCCCTGTGTCTTTTATCAGTTCTCATCATTCACAGAGTGAACTCTGGCTTCAATTATGAAAGGGAGCAATAAACAGAATCTAAAATTAAATTGCCCATGAGGAAGCTTTTTTAAAGAAATAGAATAGTGACAGTCCCATTTTCAGGTTGATCCAGTTAATAAACAATCCTTGCGATTCCCAGAACTTCTTGTCTCTTCTGTACGCCTCAAAGAAACAAAATCTATTTTTAAGAAGGAAGAAGTGGACGTTGTCAACACCGCAGATCCAAGGGAAAGCACTTGGTGCCTAGGCAGTCAGTGACCTCACTTTGCTGAAAGTGTTCAGCAAAACAGATGGCATCACTGGGAAGGGAGCAGAGGACGAGCATGGGTCCTTTATTCAGCATCTACCATTGGCCAGGACAGCCGGGAACTTTTCATGTCTTTGTTCCAATTCTTCAACCCCATAAAGAAAGATTATTACTCCCACACTACTAGTGGAAAATCTTGGGCTCAGCTAGGTTGATAATTTACTTGTGTCATGCAATAATTCAGTGCAGACCCACATTTTGTTTTTATTTTACTTTTTTAATGTTTATTTATTTTTGAGAAAAAGAGAGAGAGAGAGAGAGAGAACCCAAGCAGGGGCAGGGAGATACAGAATCTTAAGCTGGCTCCAGGCTCTGAGCTGTCAGCACAGAGCCCAATGCAGGGCTCGAACTCACGGACCATGAGATCCATGACCTGAGCCAAATTTGGATGCTCAATCCATTGAGTCACCCAGGTGTCCCGCAGAACCGCGTTTTGAATCTCCGACCCATCAGACTCAAAGTCCGTATTCTAGTAGGCACTGAGGATCACCTTTCTTTGACATAACGAGGTGATTTGTTTTATCTAAAGTCGAGTTTCACCTTTTCTGGCCCTCGGCTTATTTAGAACTGCATTAGTGAACCAGACAAGGGTGCTCTATCCCGAGGTGGGTGCAAATTCTTAAGGGTATTTCACTTGCGAGGTCTTGGAAATTTCACTGAATTTGCAAGCAAAACCACGAGTTTGGTGCTATGGCATTCTTGCACCATGAGGAAGCATCTTAATTTAATGTGGCATTTTAATTGAGCCTGAGAGGACTAAGTTCCTAACTCAGCACACCCTTCGTGTTTACACTGCTTTGCTGAGTAGCAAATATAAGGGTGTGAGGGTTTCACTGTGAAAACTCATCTGTGGAAGCATCAGTGAAACAGAAGATAAAGATAATGAGTAGTAAACACACACACACAAAACCAGTATGTGCTTCAGGGCCTGACGGAGCCCACGCTAACCTCGTTAAACATGTAATTGTTCATTGTCCATTCCACTTTTACTGTTTAAAAAAGCCAAAGTCAAAACAACATACAAACAGCAACAACGACAAAAAAAAAAACCCCAGCTCTGCTCTTTGTGGAACAGTGGGTGAGCTGCAGAGGAAGGTGAGAAAAGACCAGCCAGAATGTTCTACACAGATGGACTGGGTTCTCCCCTACCCCACCTCCACTTCCTCTTTTCTCGTTTCAGAGGCTTCTGTAAATTAAGGAGCATTCGAGCATTCATTGTATTAGGAAGAGGTTTCAGAGACCCTTCCAATGCAATGATTTCATTCTGCAGAGGACAAAATCCGGAGCACAGGGAGGTTCGGTGACCTGTGCCAGGTGACTTGGGCAGAGTTGCATGGAAACCCTCTTTATGTGACACTTCCCTGCCTTGCTAAAGCCTGCAGAGTTTTGCAAAGAAGCATTTACCGCAGCCTGGGCACCCTCAAGATAGATTCCCAAGAAGACTAATGGGTTCTATAATTTTATCTTTACTTCTTAATAAAGACGGCTGAAGCAACAGATCATTGCTCCTGGAAGCCGGACAACCTGGGCTCAGATATAATTCTGCCCCTTACACAGCATGTCATCTTGGGCAAGTTACTTACCTGAGCTTTAGTTTCCTGAAGAGAATGATAATACCCGTCCTCAAGGCTGTCATGAGGATGATGAGATAATCCTCAGGAAAGCATTTAGCATTATGTAAGTTAACTATTATAATTATTACCATCAATAAGAGAACCGGTTTTTCTTTTTTTTTTTTTTTTTAATGTTTATTTATTTATCTTTGAGAGCGCAAGTGAGGGAGGAGCAGAGAAAGAGGGAGACACAGAATCCGAAAGCAGGCTCCAGGCTCGGAGCTGGCAGCACAGAGCCCAATGAGAGGCTCGAACCCACAAACCATGAGATCATGGCCTAAGCCAAAGTCAGACGCTTAACCAACTGAGCCACCCAGGCACCCCGAAAATCGGTTGTTCTTTAGATGATACTTGAAGATAGTCTATAGAATTTCCATGACATGCCTATTCTCAATTTGGCAAGCACCCATAAAATGGGGGGATAGAAAGAGAAAACGGATATCTGTGGTTAAATATATGCACACGTATAATTTGGGAAATCATCATCAAACTATATGAGCTATTGTGGCTGAGGCTTTGGCAGAATCTGAAGTTCTGCAGAGATGAACTGTGAAATGAAAAATGCAGTTCCTTTTGGGAATTCATGCAAATCTGAAATAGTAAAACAGAGATAGATAAGTCTCTTGGGTACACAAGTGAAATAAGGTAACTGAATGACTGTGGCTTAGTGGACACATGACTGCAGGGCAGGAGAAATCTACAGATGGAGACCTTAGGAAAGGTACACTTAGAGGTTGTGTGCTCCAGCCCCCCAAACCCCAAGATAAGGAGAGTAAGATCTGCAGTATTTGAAACATCTTCTTAGGGTGTTACAGCTGATCAGTAGCAAAGCCAGAACCAAAATCCACACGTGATGAAGTCCTAGTTCAAAGCAGAGATAATTATCCAAAATCAAGTATATTGAACAGAACTCTTCCCCTAAAGAGCTGTGCCCTTTGCACTTTTGCTCCTCTGCCAGGCTTTGTGTCATTCCCTCAGATATAGACATTACCCGGTATCTCCTTCTGCTTCTACATAAGCCAACATTTGGGGTTTGATACACATGATTCTCAGCTGAAAGCTAGGTGGAGTCAGTGACCCAGCCAGGCAAGCTTCCATTGTAACACTCAACTCTCTCTGCCTCATGTTTCCAAGAAGTCACAGTGTCAAGGTCATGTTTCTAATCTTGGACTCCAGTAAAGCCTAGGAGCCTCTGGATTGCAAGCACAATCTCATAGGTGTATTCCTTTTTTCTAAGTTGTGACTTTCACCAGATTTGTCAAGAGACCTACAGTTTCTGAAAAGATGAACCAACCAAACCACTGTGGTTGTCCATCCCCCAGCCCTCTCCACTTTGGAGAGTAACTTAAACACCAGTATGAGTGTGCTAAAGCACTGTGTCTTATAAATAGTAGGTGCTCACCAAACATTATGCTTTAAAGAAGTTTCCTTGAGAATTGCTTTTCCAGTTCTTTATTTCTTGTATTATTATGTTTTCATCTTTTTCTACTCAGCTTTCCAGATTAAACTGGTTTGTGACCATCTAGCTTCATGTCTCCTTTTTATATGCTATGTGATTAAACCAAATTATTTTGGGGCGCCTGGGTGGCTCAGTCGGTTGAGCGTCCAACTTCAGCTCAGGTCATGATCTCACAGTTGGTGGGTTCAAGCCCTGCATCAGGTTCTGTGCTGACAGCTCAGAGCCTGGAGCCTGCTTCGGATTCTGTGTCTCTCTCTCTGCCTGTCCCCTGCTCACACTCTGTCAATCTCTCTCTCAAAAAATAAATGAACATTAAAAAACAAACAAATTATTTTGATGTGGTCCTGAATTTTCTCCTCTTTACTACAGCAATTTTATACAGTAACCTCATACTATCCTCTGCTCTTACATTTCTTTTAAACAAATTTGTTTCATTTTTGTGAAGCAATTATTGTATACCTGTTTGCAATGAATCAAGCAAATTTAGACTTGACGTAAGTCTCAGATTTACTAGTAAGAATATCAAGATCTAGATGACAGATAAATTGACTTGCCAATGATCACACAGAGGTTGTCAAACCCTGCCTGAGATCAGGTCTTTGTCTTTGTCTCTCCCTTCTTCTCTCTCTCTCTCTCTCTCCCTCTCTTTCTCCTTTCAAAATTGAGATTTCAGCCTGCAAAATAATAATTCCCTGCAGGTTATGGAAATTACCTTGGGCTAGTTAGTGGGTACGTGTGATATCTTTTGATGGTCAGACTTCAAGCAGATGATTTGTTAGAGCCAAGCGATATATTCCAGAAAGGCCTTTTGAAGAGGGCCAAGATGTCCTCATCTATAGATAGGCTTCCTGATGACCTGTCCACAGGTTTGTTATGTGACTTCCATTCTGGGTATCTAGTCAGGCTCCTGGGTGTCACCAGAGGAGAGCCTGTCTCTTCTGATTAGTCTTATCTGGTTTGCTCTTCATCTCACTGCTTCATGATTGTCCTCAAACTACCTACAATCTACAATCTCGACCCACTGTGCCCTTCATTGTTTTTCTAACCCATTCATTCAGTTTCCCTGAGTGTTGTTTGGAATATGAGTTGAGCTGGTCATGATGTTTATTGTGCTGTGAGAGGCTCAGCTTTGAGTGGTGCTGAATCTTGGGCTGAAGCAAGAGTTGCCATAGGAACAAGCCTGCCTGTTTCCTTCCTGCACAGGAAGTGGACCTGGGCATTGCAATGCTGTTTGCAGACTTGATCAAGCGCATGGTGTTTGGCTTGTTATTTTGCTAGCAGAGGATCGATGAGCCAAGAGATAGTGTTTCTTTCTCTTCTCTTTCTTTTCCTTCATTTTCTCTTAAAATTGTTTTTGTTTGGCTTCACTTCCCAATTATTTTCCTTTCTGATGCCAATGATGGAGACATCGAAACTCAAAACCATAACTGGTTTTGGCCAGAGATAGCTTCATCCCCTGGGGGACTTTATAGAGGTTTGCAGAGTCATTTAAGATGAGATATGCTAGATATTGTCTCACAGTTGTGCCACTCAGGAACAATGTAGCCTTTAACATGGCAGAGAAGAGACATACTCTTGGGGGAGGACTGAAGGAAATCAGGAAATTATCTCCTTGCCCAAATACCTCCTGTGTTTCCCCCAAATAGCTCCATTGCTGCCAGCCATGGGCCTGAAATTCTTCCAGCACAGACTTCTTCCTCTTTATTAGGACACTGCAGTTCCAGCTATAGGAATTTGAGCATTTCTCTTAACCTCTGACTTTCCATTTTTTCAATGATTCAATGAGGGGTTGGAATATATCACCTCTAAGTTTCCTTTCTGCTCTGAAAATCTCTGACTACACACGCCCTAAAATGGGTAATTTTTTAAAAATCTATTATTCAGTCACTAACAAGTGTGAATAATTTAATTAGAATCATGCCTCAGGGCACCTGGGTGGCTCAGTCATTTGGGCATTTGACTCTTGATTTTGGCTCAGGTCATGATCTCATGGTTCCGTGAGTTTGACCCAATCTGCACTGGTGGTGCAGAGCCTGCTTGGGATTCTCTCTCTCCTTCTCTCTCTCTGCCTCTCTCTCTCTCTTTCTCAAAATAAATAAATCAATTAAAAAAAAAACAATCTCCCCTCACTATTTTAATACACAGCAAGTAAAGGTAGATTATAATGTGAGAATGGAAGAAGACAGACTCCAGAGTATGCCCAGATGAGGCCTTAGGGCATAAAGTCACTAGAAATCTGGGTAGGGGAGGTACTAAAAGGGAAGGGGATCCAGAAAGGGGAGATCAGTGGAAGGTAAAAGTAAAGACATACTAATCCTTACCATTTCATCTGGAGGAATTTAATTTTGTTATTTTATGTCATTTCAAAAGAACAGAAGATCTTTAGCTATAGAACCAAACAAATCAAACAATGGATGTTTATAAAATGCCTCCACTATTCAATTATTATGGGAGATTCAAGAGAAACACAGAACCTGGTACCCGCCCTCAAGGAGTGTTGGATGGGAACCATTCCTACACGTCAGGCAGGTATCATAGGGGTCTACAACGTTGCATGACTTACCTTTGAAGTATTGCAGGAGTTCAGGGAAAGATTCAATTAATGGGAAGATGCCAACTCTTTCTTTGGCTCCCTGTGTTTTGAAACCATCATAACCGAGACTGTACAACGTTAAGAGCCTTGACACTGGAGGGGTGGTGGCTGGATTTAGAGAACTGTGGTTATTTCTATAATTATTTGAACTGGGGCTCTCTGCTCATTATTTGGGGCTGCCTGTGTTATGTTGCTTCGCTTACACATTACTCACAAATGAGCTATTTCTTTCTTGTCAGTTTTATTCGGTGAACAGGAGACATTTGTCACAGTGCAGAGAAATTCAGGAAGATCCGAGAAAAGACCAAATGCATTATATTCTCATTGCATAAAAATATGAGATTAAATTAGGAAAAAATATCCTGGAAAATCCCTGACAATGACAAAAGTCCATTAGGGCAAGGATGGTGTTACCAGTAGCCCCACAAACATTTTCCATATCTGTGAACTTTTGGCTAATGGACTATCATCCTCTCTGTCTCTAAAATAGATCGAAATGACTGAAAAGGACCCAGAAGCACACCTGGAGGAAGATGTTGATGAGCTGGACAGCAAGCTCAATTACAAGCCTCCACCTCAGAAGTCGCTGAAAGAGCTCCAGGAGATGGACAAGGATGACGAAAGCCTAATCAAGTACAAGAAAACACTCCTGGGGGATGGCCCTGTGGTGGCAGGTGTGTGTGTACAGGGGGATGGGGGGAGGTGGGAGGGCCCCGATCAGGCATACATTTTGGCAACACAGGAGCAGGTGCAAAAGAAAGAATACCAAGTGTTTCCAGGGCTCAGTGAGTGAGGCACGATCTATATATGCTGCATAAAGTGACAACTGCAGGATTAAGTCCTTTTTGGAGATAAAGTGCAAGCTGGCATTGAAATAGGCAAAAATTACACATAAGGAAGATTTAGAAAGAACTTCAGACTACCACTCAGATGGCATTCTCTCCATTCTCTCACATTTTCTTTCCTTCTTCTCTTTCTCTTCCTTACTCCTTACTTAACCGTTCCTCTCTTCCACATACACAACAGCAGAATTGGATATAGATGGGCACTGCCCATCTAGCAGAGGAACTTACCCACAGCCACTCAGGAAATGTTTGCTGTTGATAACTAAGATGGGCCTCCAAAAGCTTGACACAGAAATAGTCCTGCTCGAGTTTCTGAGGCCATTAAGGCCAACATAGTGAACCTGCCACTTTCATCTGTATATTCGCTCCACATTAGAGATATCACTTTTCTTTTTATATTCCTTCTCTCCTACTTGAAATGTACACACACTGCACCCGCATGTTCTCTTCCCTAAAATTACATTCTTTTCTGAATCCTGCAGACCCAACAGCCCCCAATGTCAAGGTCACCCGGCTTAGCCTGGTTTGTGACAGTGCCCCAGGACCAATCACCATGGACCTCACTGGTAAGTGGACACATCTGTTCTGTTCAAAGGCGTCTAGCGATATCGCAGGGAAAACTTAGTCTCCGCCCCCTCTCCCAGCAAAAGGAAATGCCGGCAAGGTGAATGCCAGACACATGTATGCTGGCATCGGTTCACAAATCATTGCTCTCAGAGTGCAGTATTTACCATGCTTAATGAAAAGCTCAATCTCTGTCTCTAATTAATTGGAGGGACTGCAGTCATAAGCATTGGATGTATTTACTTGTATCATAATTACTTCAGAATTTTATCTCTACACAGTACCAGGGGAATTACTACCCATATAAAGCGACTGATGATGGAAATATTAAGAAGCAAGCTTCTTAATATGTATGCTTCTGAAATGTAATATTTATACACTGTAAACATCAGAGAAAATATTCATCTTACATCACCTAGAGACCTTACTTGAAGGCAAGAAGCAATCTAAAATCTTTTATTAATTTTTTAAAAATGTTTAATCTTTATTTTTGAGAGAGAGACAGACAGACAGACAGAGCAAAAGCAAGAGATGGGCAGACAGAGAGAGAGGGAGACACAGAATCCAAAGCAGGCTCCAGGCTCTGAACTGCCAACACAGAGCCTGATGCAGGGCTCAAACCCACGAATCACGAGATCATGACTTGAGCTGAAGTCAGACGCTTACCCAACTGAGCCACCCAGGCACCCCTAAAATCTTTAAAATAGTGCTGGAAATTCTACTGTTAAATACATACTATTTTAGCCTAAAGCTCTGATTCTTGTATAAGCAACCTCCCCCACTAAAGATGTACCAATTCAGATGTTATTTCTTTTCCCCTTATTGTGACAAGGGTCAAGTCCTTTCCTGGAACTTAAATCTTGAGGAGATAAAGACAGGCTGAGAAGTCAGGTATTATGGGTGATGTGTGCATCCCAGGGTAGAGAGGGAAGAGCCAGGAGGTTGAGGGTGTCCAAGGTAGATCTTCAGCAAAAAATAAAATTACCAGATTCAAAAGGTGGACTCATGAGACAGAGCAAAGCATGATTCTAGCAGTAGGCTCAGCGGCCAGGTGGCTCCCTTCTCACAGGACACATCCACTCTTTGCCTTATATGGGCTTGTCTGAGGGAGGAAATCAGAGGCTGAGAAGACACACTTCCCCTTCAACTGAAATCATTACAGCAGACACAAGTGCAGCTACCCCCACATTCTAGCATCTCTCTAGGAGAATCTCTCTTTCTCTTTCTTTCTCACCAGGACTCAGGCCTCTTCCTGTGTGAAATTGGGTAATGTTACCAGGTGCAACTGTCAATTTGTTAGATGGGGTCTGAATTAGCTCTGAGGAAATCTAAGGGCCTGATGGTATTGCAGGGAAAACTCAGTTTCTTTTACTTTCCTAGCACTGGGATGTCTAAGTTTGGTTTTCTGTCACAAAAAGGCTATTGAGGTGAATCCCAGTATAAACACACACACACACACACACACACACACACACATACGTATATATAATACCCATAATATAGAGTATATATAGAAAACAGTGTGTGTGTGTATATATGTGTACATATGTACAATATACATTATATATATATATATAGTATATATACAAAACTGTGTGTGTATATATATATATACTATATAAATGCACACACACACACACATATATATACTATATGGTATATGTATATGGTATATATACTATGTAGTATTGTAGTATATATACTACATGGTGTGAAGCACATGCACAGAGCTATGCAAAACAGCAAAACACACACACACAAACACACACTTACCCCTGAAGGTCAGATGACACAGGATCACATTGGGAGAAGAACAGAGAGTGATTATCTCCATACCTAAAGTACAGGAATTAGAGTCAAATCCTGGTTTTATGGGTCCTGAAGCTTTTATTACTTAAGGGACTCTCCTTAAGGAAAATAATATGAAATTACAAATGCAAAAGCAAAATTAAGTACAAAGTGAATATATATCTAGAATGATAAAAGGGAAACCAAGAGAAGTAAATTTTTTTAAAGCTAGAAAATGCCATAAACATCACCAAATCTACAAAAACAATTAGGTGGTACTACCATATAATATTTTTCTTATATTTATCTATTTGAGAGGTAAGGGCATATTCTTTAATCATCTTTTTGTTTGGCCACATGTGTGATATCATTTTCAATAGAGAAAATAGCAAGATCATTCAGATGTTCCTCTAGGATCACTGATTAAAGCTTGTTTTTATTATTGACAATTAGAAAAGACATGGTCAGGGGCGCCTGGGTGGCTCAGTCGGTTAAGCGTCCGACTTCAGCTCAGGTCATGATCTCACAGTTTGTGGGTTTGAGCCCTGCATCAGGCTTTCTGCTGGCAGCTCGGAGCCTGGAGCCCGCTTCAGATTCTGGATCTCCCTCTCTCTCTCTCTGCCCCTCCCCCACTAATACTTTCTCTTTCTCTTTCTCTCTCTCTCTCTCTCAAAAATAAATAAACATTAAAAAAGAAAAAGAAAAGACATCGTCACACACAACTCACTGTTGTTAATACCTTATATATTTTAGGGTTGTCATCAAACTTGGGGGAAAAGTACTATCACATTTCTTCCATATCTAGCTATAAGATTTCAGCTTTTCAAGTGTGTGTGCGTGTGTGTGTGTGTGTGTGTGTGTGTAGCAACTAGTCTCAAATATTCTTTGAATTGAAGGCCATGAGGACTGTGTTGCTCTGATGAGCCCAGCAAACAGCTCCGGAGTTTAAATCATTCATCTTCTTGTGTTTCTCCTTCTGAGGAGAATAATCTCTTTCTAAATCTACTTCTACAGGGGATCTTGAAGCTCTCAAAAAAGAAACTTTTGTGCTAAAGGAAGGTGTTGAATACAGAGTCAAAATTAACTTCAAAGTGAGTATCTTTCCCTGAATGTTTTTATAAAGCTTAAATTCTTCCTATAATCAGAGAAGGAAAAAACCCAAATGTCTTGCATTAACATGCTGTCATAGTTTTTGTGTTTCCTTCCCCTTGACCTCCCCTCTCTAGACTGTCCTCTCCCCAACTCTGAGCTCTACCTGCTGAGGCCCACCCTTGCTTCATGCCTTTTCCCAACCAGAGCCCTCACCTTGAATTCTCCATTGATAACTCAACCAACAGGACCGTTCCGTGAACTCCCAACGCTCCCGTCTATGAAGCACACCCTATTTTGTATTGTACCATTTGTGGCATTTCTTCCCTGTACAGCCCAAGCGCCCTGAGAAAGGGAGAGATTATTTATCTCTTGTTTCCAATATCTTACCCGAAACTTTGTAAATGATATTTAGTGAATACTTATTGAGAAATCGATAAATGAATGAATCAATTATTAGTAAACAATGGAACAGATGGAGCCACAGTTCTAATTGCTCAATGGTTGTATAAATCCAGGAGTATGGACCTCGGAAAATAACTGGAAACTACAATTATAGTTGTGGAGCAAGCAAACAGGTAACAGCAAAAACTGAACAGGAATTGACATATAAAGAATGAACGCATACCCCATTGAACAGCCAAAAGCAAGAAGAAAAATAATCTTGACTGAAAACAAATAAGTCAGAGATGTACTGTTTGCTCTCAGTTGCTTATATTTGCCTTGGTTGCCCTTCTCAGCCATATCCTTCAGGGACCTTTAGGGCCACCAAGGAAGACCCCGTCTGCCCTCTGTGTTTGCACACTGGGCTCTTCTTTCCCCTCAATGCAGGGTTGATTCAGGGTCTGTGGACAATCACTCTGTACCACGTATAATTATGCCTCAAAATAATTTGATTCTGAAAATACTTGTTGATACCTACTCTACAATATGCACTGAGCCATGGTTCACTTGCTTGTTTCGTGTAGTATTATTCATTATCAAAGCACCCGAGAGTTTGGTATTGTATCTAAATATGCCTAGAATTATATCTAAGGCATTGCATCCGAATATGCTTAGAAGGGGTTACACATCGGTTGAATTTTTAATCATTAATGCTATTGCCTTAATTTGTCAGTTTAGTAAGCCCATTTGTACCAAATGAAGGAGGTAAGGTAAATTTTGATGGGAGTAAGATGAGAAGGAAAGGTCTGGAGCATAGGCCTCTGCTGTGGTGGGAAAGCCGAAGAGGATGCAGTGGTCGGGGTTACACATGAGGGTGATGCAGGAGGAGGGCACAGAAAGGAGTTTTCAGGTCCCACCCGCTTCAGATACTTAGCATTGTCTCAAGCAAGAGAAAACCATTCTCTGTGTGCAACCCACACAATGTTAACCAACCTGTGGCCTGTCCCAGCGAGGGGCTCCAGTTAGAAGAAATAACAGGTCAAAACTGGAAATAACTGAGAAGCGTTTTAAGTCTTTACTGACATCTGCTGAAAAGTATCCAAGAAAGTTTGCATTTATAACACCAGCAACACATTCCAAAAGTCCTCTTGCATTATCTGTCTTTCAATGGTGTTCAGTGTTCTTCTCTTTCTTCCCCCCAAAACCTGGCCTGGGGGGCATGGTTCTTCTAGTTTCTCCCCCTTTTCCTTCTGCTCCCAAGGACATGTAGTGTCTCTGACTTTCACAGTCCTCTGGTCACCAAGGCTTCTTCCTCTGGAAGTGGAGAGGAACAATGGGAAGGCGTGCAGACAGAGCAAGAGAGTTCTATGAATATTCGTACTTCTCTATTACCCATCTCAAACATATTTATATTAAATGAACCCTCTATGGAGCAGTAGAAAAACAGGAGGCTCCGTTTTGAAGTCCTTATTGGTGAGTAGCAATCACCATTCCTGTTTTTCAGTCTTTTTACCACCAGACCATATCTCCTACAAAGACCAAAGGACTAGCTTAGAGACTTCTAGAAAAATGCATTCACTTTTTTCTATTTGTATGAGCCACATCTGGCAGAGTGATCAGAAAGTTAGGGCATCACTTTGTCACAATTTCTTCCATGGAGTTGTTTTCATTCTGTATGCTTTTGATAGATTTGTATGACAGATTTTACTGAGTGACCATCTAAAACCTAAGCTAGGGTTCATGGCTGAGCTACCTCATTGCCAATAAAACAAAACATAGCACTGATAAATTGGTTTAATTATTCTGTCCAAAACAGGAAGGCAGCCATAATTACTGTTGGAAGAAATTATTTGAAGATGCTTTCCTTCTTCATCTTGGTGAACAATTAACCAAGCCCTCCAGCTAATGACGCAATGTCCACTTTATTTGTTTGTATGAACATGAGCACAGTATAAAATTAATGGGCAATGCAGTTCAGTCCTAGGCAAAATGAATCATGGAAAAACAAAGTGCTTGGGCTATATATATTTTCATCCTACTTTAGTGAACTTTCTCTGAAAGGCTTGGGAAAGTGGTGACATCTCAGACAACATGTGAAAATAACAGACATCCAAAATGCTTGCCAAACACGAGTGGATTTCACCCATTATTTATCAGTTTAGTAAGCCTATGTTTCCATGAGGCCTATCTCCCCATCTTTAGACTCCAGTCTCAGTGACATTACAGGCACAACCATCTTTTAAATCTGATTTTCCATTACGGCTTTTCTCCTTGTTGTTTGTTTTTCATGCTAGATAGATCATTTCTGAGGTTAGGGTTTTCAGGTATTCACATAATATTTTCCATTGGTACCTTTGTAGCCTTTCCTAAGACAAGGACAGTCTTCTGGCCAGTAGTATCAGGGAGGGGAAGCTCAAGACTGTTCTTAGGACCTTTGGAGGAAGGATAAATGTAATGAAGAACACTGAGACAATGTTTTAATTAAGCACCCCCCTCCCCCAAACCAAACAGCACAGTATTCCATGATTAGAACCAGATTGGCAACGTTGAGTCTTGTGATCTCTCCAATCTCTGCCTCACCATCACATGAAATGATAATAGTAACACTTATTCTGAATTAAATCTCAATCTTCTTCCGTCCTCAGAGAAGACTGCTAGGTAGGATAAGCATGAAAGATGAGGGAAAATGAAAGACCTATTTTAATCTGAATTGCTTGGATCCTTCCCACCTACAGGTGAACAGAGATATTGTGTCAGGCCTGAAATATGTTCAGCATACCTACCGGACTGGGGTGAAAGGTAAGGGACCCACACTTTACATTGTCCCAAACTCTGCTCCCCACTGATACTTAATCTTCTGCTTATTAACAATTTTAATCATAGGCTCATGTAAGAATCTGATTAAAAGCTATGGGCGCTCCCCCTAGGAAAAAGCACATATGTACCTCTGACCTCGACACCAATGGTAAGGCCTACGTCCAGAGATCCAGTTTAGACTGGGTCCACCACTAACCTTCAGCATTCAGTTTCTGGAATTTAAGCTTATTATTCATAAAGGGGAAGAGTAACCAAGATAAGTTTGAATAAAGATGGAGTATATTAAAATACTCTCAATAAAAAAAAAAAGTTCACAGGTATACATATGTCAGAGAAATCCAAGACCAGAAAGATCTATCTAGTGGTATGTGTGTCTTTTGGAAATGGGAGACGGAAGTAGCATGTGGGCAGTTGTGGAGTGGAGGTAGGGGAGCAGGGAGCGGCACTGAATTTTTTAAACGAAGAAATAGAATCTTTCTAGAGTTGAGAAAAGCTGTGTTTGAGACATAATGTGACACTACTTGATCTGCAGCTGCTCTTGACAAATTGTACCTAACCTGTACATGCCTTGGGGAACTGCTTCCAGTTTCCTTCCATTATTGTGGGCAGGGAGAAATGACACTTGGAAAGATGACAGAAGTACTTTTACTGTTCCATCTTACCTTGGGGACTGTCTCCTTCCAGGGGTGTGAGACAGTACTGCCCAGATCAGTTCCATCGAATTAATACACAAAGGATTAGGAGAGAATTGTCTGATAAATTTGCAGGACACAGACAACCACTCAATGACTCAAACCCCACAGAAGATTATTGACCTGGAAGATCTTAACTGGTCTTCCCAATACCAAGTCTCATGAAAAAATAGTTCTGTTTCCTATTTTCCTTGGGTATAGAGACTATGTTGCCTCAATTAGGCAAGAGGACGATGATATGTCTGTAGCTGTTCCTCTAAGCTTCTTCACAACACTTTACAGCTAACTACACTTTGCCTGCCTGTCTATCTACCTAGCCTTAGTTACAGTTTCTAATGCTCTACTTAATATATATCCCAGTTATTCACCTGTTAATAATTTGGGTTGGCTATTTTCAACATTTGTGAAGACTTTTTTTTTTTTTTTACCAAATTATTGATTTTCCCCATCCATCCAACGATTCCATCCATGAGTATTGTTCATTCTGATCACCCTCTGTTACCTTGCCTCCCCCAACTGATATGTTCATAGAATGATAGTTTGTAGATTAGAAGAAGTTAATTGCATATAGGAAGAAACAGAGGCCCAGAAATGTTATGTGACTTAAATAGTTGCAGAGCTAAGATCAGAACTCAGGTTTCCGTTAATGTGGAGTTTTTTTTTATGGTATAATCTGCTACATCTACCATAAAAAAGTCTTGATCCCCATAGCTTTAAGGCACAGATTTCCCAACTCTCCTGATAGTATCAGCTGTGATGCTTTTTAAAACACTGATTCTTGGGACCACCCATGGAAGATTACTTGTCCATAGTATCTAAGAGTGGGTCAAAGAAAACTGTATTATTAAAAGGTACTCCGATAAAAAAAAGTATTTTAAAGAAAATAAAAAGGTGCCCCATGTAAATCTGACATTTTGCCAGTATTGGAAACTGTGGCTCTTGGCGTTGATCACTGTGAGCTGTGCTCCGAAATTTCCAGTTTGCTGTGTTTGTTTTCTCTTTCAGACTCTTACCCTAATGAACTTTCCTTTCTTCCTAGTGGATAAAGCGACATTTATGGTTGGCAGCTACGGGCCTCGGCCAGAGGAGTATGAGTTCCTGACTCCGATTGAGGAGGCTCCCAAGGGTATGCTGGCCCGAGGCACTTACCACAACAAGTCCTTCTTCACCGACGATGACAAGCATGACCACCTTACCTGGGAGTGGAACCTGTCTATTAAGAAGGAATGGACAGAATGAGTGCATCTGCCCTTCCTTTTCCCCACCTTGCCACTCAGAAGTACCCTCTCTGTCATATTCATCACCCTGTCCCTCCTCCCTGTTCGGAGCTAGGTCCTTTCCCCAATACTCCCCACATTCTGTTATCAATGCTTCTTGTCCCGCAATGTCTCTCAAAGTGGTCCCTGGCACAAGATGCTTAACACCCAGACTTTAATCCTGCCCATTCCTTCCAATCCTCATCATGGCCAGATCTTCAAAATTCTTCATTTCAATACATGGTCATTTAGTATTTCCTTCTATTTTTCCCATGTGAGCAACTAGAGGCCAAGAAATAGGCAAACTATCACTAACAGCCCTTTGCCTTGGGTTCCAGTAGCTCATTCCCATCCCTGCATTCTTCTGTGGTTGCTGCTGGCTCAGTGAAGGTCCCTAATCACGTTGCCTACCAGTTGGGGTTCTTCTTTTATGGGAGACACTGTAAACAACACAAGAGAATAAATAAAACAGTTGTATGATCTGACTGAGACCCTCATTTCCCTGCCTTCTTTCTTTGAACAAATATGATAACTACATTGTTTACATTTGTGAGTTTCCTCAGAGCATATGTGTGGGCTGGACACAGTAGAGACAGTATTTACATCACGAGGAAATGTTTAGTCTCCCTGTTCTAGTGCAATGAGCAATGAATATTCAGAATGTGAATAGTAGAAATCCTGAGATATTTTATTTTATAGTAGTACCATATGGAACTTTCTCCTGAGCTTGAGACCCATATATCCTACTACCTATGGGAATCCTATCTTGGATTTCAGAGGGCACATGTGGGCCAAATCAGCCACTGCTTCTCTCCTGCTTACGACCGTCCAATATAATCCCAGTTGCTTAGAGAATAAGATCCTACACTTATTGTATAATGCCCCCTACAATCTGGCCTAAATTCAATTACTAATAATTCTCTCACACATTACATTTGCATCTCCGTGTTTGGGCTCTTTACATGAATGGGCTCTTTACATGAAACTCTCCTTCCACCTCTGTTGCCTGGAAAAATCCTATTTACAGGGGACTCTGCTTAGGCATCCCTTGTAGGAAGAAAACCTTCACCGAACTCCACCATTGTGCTAAGTGTCCTTAAGTCTGTATTTTCATAGTATCCTATGAGTTTCTCAATTTTTAATCACCTCCCATTTTATATTTAAATGATCTGTTTATTTGTTCATCTTTCACACTAACAATCTGGGAAAGGCTGGATCAGATCATACTTATCTTCGTATCCCTAGTACTTAGGTCAATACCTGCAGAGAATATTTCCTTTTTATTTAATCTAAATGAACAGACTTGGGGCGCCTGGGTGGCTCAGTCGGTTGAGCGTCAGACTTCGGCTCAGGTCATGATCTCACAGTTTGTGGGTTCTAGCCCCCCGTCAGGCTCTGTGCTGACTGCTTGCTCAGAGCCTGGAGCCTGCTTCAGATTCTGTGTCTCCTTCTCTCTCTGCCCCTTCCCCGCTCACTCTTTGTCTCACTCTGTTTCTCAAAAATAAATTTAAAATGTAAAAAAAAAAAAAAAATTTATAAATGAACAGACTTGACTTTCTTCTGGCCGGTTATGTTCTGAGATCTTGTCACTGAACCTGGTCTTTAATCTCAGAAGTTGAAGGTTCCCATAGAACCAGCTGCAAAGTTCCCAGGACACTAACAACACTATGGCCAGTTAACTGGAGTAGGCTGCTGTGAATTGGCCTCCCATAACAGGTCCAGGGCTTGGAGCAGGAGCAGAAAAAGAAGGATGGAAGCTGACCAATGCAGATTCCTGTTTCTATTATTTCTTTTCATGTGCCAACTATCTCCAGAAGTTGCTGCAGACGTTCAGGAATCCTCAGGTAAAAGAAAAAAGCACTTGGGTGACCATAGGGCAAAAGTATTGTGAAGGAAAGGGAATATGGTAGTGATCTGGGTGTTGTTCCTCCCAATGTAGAACATCTTCTAGGAAAGGCTGGATAAAGATTTGTGTTCCATAGTAGAGACAAGAGAAGCCTAGCATTATTCTTCAGAGAGAGACCATGAGGTGAAGTCACCTTCCTTATAAAACAATAAAGCCTTGGGATGATGACAGTGCCCCTAGAGACTGTGATCTCCTTGGCCTTAGTATGGAGAGAAAAAGTATGGATACCCTCAGCATTTAGAACTGTTTCTTCTGCATGTGATACCCCAAAACCTTCTGCTTCTCCCTCTCTCTCTCTCTCTCTCTCTCTGTAGATGATCCTGGTGCTTCCCAGGAAACTGTGCAGCTCACAGATGTCCCAGCTACCATGGAATTCATTGCTGCTGCTGAGGTGGCTGTCATAGGTTTCTTCCAGGTTTGTCCAGTGACCCCATTTCTGTTCCCCCAAAGAACCGGAAACATTCTACCTCAGAGCAGACATGAGAGTCACCTGCTGGCCACTGCACTAGAAGTCAAGGGGCACAGACTTCACTTTCAGCTTATCAATCTAGACCTCTCAATTTCAAGACATTCCCAGTCTCTGAATTATGTCTTTCTCACACTTGATTCAAGACTTCTCAGTCTTGGGGTGCCTGCGTGGCTCAGTCAGTTGAGCATCCAACTGTTAGTTTTGGCTCAAGTCATGATCCCAGGGTCATGGGATCAAGCCCCTCATTGGGCTTCATCACTGAGTGTGGAGTCTTCTTGGGATTCTCTCTCTCTCCCTCTCTCTCTCTCTCTTTCCCTCTGTCCCTCTCTTCCCCCCATCCCCCCCAAAAAAGAGTTCTGGATCTTCTCATCTATAAATGCTTTCAATGTTAAGTCAGTGTCTGGATTGCTGAGGCAGAGACCAGAGTAAACCCAACCTCTATCATCCAGGGAACACATAAGTCAATAGTTAATCTCTTTCTAAAGCCTTACCAAGTAGGTAGTCCCTCACTTGTCTTTCTCTTTGTTTGTTCCGAAATGTTGAAAAAGGATGACATTTTGAATATTTGAGGTATTAGCCTCCATCTTCCAGATTGGCTGCCTGACTAATGAAAGCAGCCATAAATGAAAGGGCACCATTCCAGCATTTTTATCTTTCTTTGAAGGTAACATCTGGTTATTCTCACAGATCAAGCCCCTACTCTTATTGCAGACCTTCTTATCTATTTCCACTAATTAGTCACCATCACCCTGTCAATTCTGTGTACACAGCTGGAAATAGCTTCAGTGAGATGCATGTGGGGAAGGAAGACAGGGGAGCATGTTTCTCAGTGATGAGAGATCTGAGCGGTAGACAGAAACGGCCACCTTCAGAAAGGCAGGGAGAGGCAAAGTGGGAATAGAGGAATTTGCAATAACTTAAACAGCCACCAGATGCCGTCCGTCATTTGATCCATGAGTAATTCCACTCTAAGGGGAATTAAAAAAGGGCAAGCCTAGATTAGCAATTGTTCATAGCCTCGGATGAACTCCACACACCCTGTCCAATTACCCCAGATGCAAGGTTAGTCAGCTTCTTTCTTTTTGCACATCTCTTCCTCCAGCCCAGAAAGATGTCAGAAAAGAATATGCTCCCTCCTGTTTATTGCCTGGAGCTGCTATAGGCAAAGGTCCTGTGACAGCAGGGAAAATGATGCCAGCTTGCTATAGAAGGACTGGATCATCACTTAGATGTGGTTTCCCTGCTTTCTGCTGCAGGCCTGAGTTCTAGAGTTGGAACAACACAGAAACAGTATCTTCATGGGCAATACCTCAGGCTCAATGCAGGGGAAGAGGATTGTTCTTCCACATCCGGCACAAACTTTTGTTAATAAAACCTCTAAGTTCCATTTTAATTTCCTTTATTATTATTTTTTTTTCCTTTCAGGACCTTTGACAGTACCTATTTATTTCTGCATTCCTTCTTTCCTCCACAAATTGTTCCCAAGACATTTGCCTCCTCGGGTATATCATGACAGTGCAGCCAAACTCCACAGGCATCTATGATTTTGAGGCCCTTCTCTGCTAATAAACTGCAAGTTTTATGGTAAGGCCAGACAGGAGTTTCAGGCTTAGCTACAATTTTGTAGTTACCTATTAGCCCACCAAGCCTGGAAAATTCAACAATACCACTGCAAATTTAGAGGTAAATGTTGTTTCACTTGACACTAAATCAAGTCTATTATTTTTTTATATGAGTGAGCACGTTTCTACTCCCTATTCTATTTCTATGTGTCTCCTCTCCAAAATAATCTCTGTGGGTTTTTTCCCCCTCTTGTTTTCAGGATTTAGAAATCCCAGCAGTGTCCCTATTCCACAGTATGGTGCAAAAATTCCAAGCCGTGTCATTTGGAATCAGCACGCATTCTGAGGTTCTGGCCCACTACAACATCACTGGGAACACCATTTCCCTCTTTCGCCTGGTAAGTTGGGTGGGCTGCTCGAGCCTTCTTCCAGTTTTTCCTTTGGTTGTGGATTCACAAATTTGTGCAACTAGGAAGGGCTCTATGACTTTAACACTAATGATGGTGCCAGGGACCATTAAGTCAGGGACGATAATGACAAAGATGGTGGATCAACTCAAGCTTCCCAAACAGGTGCTGTCATGAGTTGGAAAGAAGACTGGACTGAGAGTCAAGAGGTAGGATTATAGCACTGCTTTAATCGCCCAGCCATGCGACATGGGCAAGTCACTTAGCAGTTTTTAGTTTCAATTCCTTCATCTGTAAAATAAAAGAGTTTGACCATATCATCTCTAAGGTCATTTTGAGCTCTAAAATTTTATATATCACTGGGAGTTCACTTACATTTACCAAACATGCATTAAACAATATCTGTGTCATCTGCAAGATACGGATAATAAAAACATGTTAAATATGTCCCCTGCTCTCAATAGATCTTAAAACATAGTAGAGAATGTAATCATAATTTCTAAGTATCTACAATGCAAAAAACATCACTGTGGATAAAGTATTATAATGGTTAAAAGGATAAATGCAATGCAGGAATTCTGACAAAAAAAAAAAAAATGAGGAAGGAGGGGCACCTGGGTGGCTCAGTCAGTTAAGCATCCAATTTCAGCTGAGGTCATGATCTCGCATTCACAAATTCAAACCCCACATTAGGCTCTGTGCTGACAGCTCAGATCTTGGAGCCTACTTCAGATTCTGTGTCTCCTTTTCTCTCTGCCCCTTCTCCGCTTGCTCTGTCTCTGTCTCTCTCTCTCTGTCTCTGTCTCTCTCTCTCAAAAATAATAAATAAACATTAAAAAAAACTTTTTAATGAGGAACTGGACTGAACTAGAATTTAAAGGGTAGATAAAATTTGGACGAAGTAGAGGAGCATTCACGTCCAAGGTGGGGAAAAAATTAAACTTAAGAAACAATGATCAAGCCACTTTGACTGGATCTCAGGGTACAAGTTTGGAGAAAAAAAATATAAGACAGAGAAGTTTGATTGAAACCATATTATGGAGAAACTTGAATACCAATTTAGTGGGTTTGCATTTAACTGGGTTGGCACTAGAAAACCCTTAAAGCCTTGAGATCAGGAGAGTAACATGAACAGGAATGTGTTTTTAGCAAGATGATTTTGGCAGTGATGGCTGGGATGGATTGTTAAGCAAAAACACAAGAGTTAGAGAGGACTTTGGTTAGGTTGACAAAATCAATCATGTACTGAGGGTCTGCAGTAGAGAGGTAGCAATAGAAAATGAAGAAAAGGCAGGTCCTGCTGCTGATTAAATATAAAAATTGTGGAAAGGAGGCAGTTTAAAGGCAGGGTATGTAGAAATAGTGAGGGCATACACAAAAAATTGGGTTTTCTGATGCTTTAGTTAGTTGTTGAGTTTGTATTGTTGGTGGCATATCAAGATAAAGATGTTCAGAATCCACTGGAAATGCAAAATTGGGACAAAAGATAAAGTTTTCAAGACTTCTGCACAAATGGCCTTCTCCCTCCAGCCTCCATCCATATAGGATGTGTTTTTTATTCAGTGTCTTTTAAATGTGTTTTATATTCAGTGTCTCCAATTTTCTTTAAGCTCTTAAATACACTGCTATCTTATCTATGCCCCACACCCCCTCAAAACTGCTTTTAATGATGTCAGCATTGCTTCCATATTTCCAAACCCAATGAACATTCTTTAGGTCTTACTTAAGTAAACATCTCTGCCATGTTTGACATTGTTGACTGTCTCTTTAACATTCTTTCTTTCCATTACTTCTAGGAGCCTACTTCTGGTCCTCTTCTGCTTTTCTTAGTCTCCTTGAGACCTTCTCTGCCTCCATCTACACTGCTTTCTGACCCAGTGCTCTTTCTAATCTGGTTTATAGAATTCACATTCTGTAGAAGCAGAGACTATTTTGTCCATTACTTCAACCACAGAGCCCAAAAAAAGTGTCTGTCATATAGCAGGTGCTCATTAAGTGTTTGTTGAATGAATGAATGAATGAATGAATGAGTTTTCCTTAGGTAATACAATTCTTATTGTTGACTATCATGGGTCTGCTGAGGATTTGAAGTGCTTTATCTCTAGCCTGGACCTCTCTCATGATTCGAATGCTTGTTGTATATAACTATTTGGATACACTCATAAGCACTACCATCCCAACATGTTCAAAACTGGATTTATCATCTGCACCTGCTAAATTTTATTTGTTCCTCTAAAACAACTGTATTGAATGGTTATGTTCATTTGGTCTAATTTTTGCCCATTGCACCTCCAATCTTATTGAATCTATATTCCCCTTTACTTTTTCTACTTTATTTCCTAGTCTCTTAGCATCTTTGACATAAACAATTTCGATAGCTTCTTACTCTCCCTTTGTTACTTCATATCCAGTTTCTAGATTGGTATCACAATGCTGTATTTCAAATGGAAATTGGGCCATGGTATTGCCTTCTTAAAACCTCTTCAACATTCCCCATTTCTTACAAGATGAAAAACTGACATATTTAATGTTACATATAGTCTTTTATGACCTGGCCACTATCTGCTTCTCTAGTCCCTTTTCCAACATGCTCCTACCATAGGCTTTATCCTCTCACTTCCCAAGTATACACAGTTTGATGATACAACTCCATGATTTCACTCACACAGGCTGTTCCTCTGCCTAAAAGGCCACCACCCTCAATGCCCCCTTTCACCTAGCCTCACCCAGCTAACTCCTCAGATTCCAGTAAATGAGTTCAGACATTGTATCCTACACAAAGCCTCCAAGGAATCTTCAAATTGGCCTGCCTATTCCTCTATACTTTGATATCCCTATTTATATTTATCACTTTATAGTGCATGTCATGTATCTTTGTGTCTGTCTCACCTACTACTCCATTAGACCATGAGCAGTTCAAGGGTAGGAACCACGAATTGTTCACATTTGTTTTCCAAAGCCCACAATATGCCTCTGGTCACAAAGACCCTCAGAAGTACTTGAGAAACTGACTCACCTCCAAAAGCACATCGGAGTCCCTTCACCAGTTCTTTCCCCCCTGGACAGTAGTTGCAGGTGTGCATTTCACCATTATGAAATTGGATTAAATGAAGCTCTTCCAATGAAAAGCTTTGGTAGGAAAGAGGGAAAGTTAGGCTAATGCCTTTTGCGTGACTGTTGGACCACTGGTAGTAACCCTACAATAAAAAAATTCCAATCAGCTACATCTCCACAAGTACTTCTCTCCCAGTTTGTTATTTTAAGTCTCATAAAGAACTGATTTTTTTATTTGTTTTTAATGTTTATTTATTTGAGAGAGAGAGGGAGTGGGGGGAGGAGCAGAGAGAGAGGGAGACACAGAATCCGAAGCAGGCTCCAGGCTCTGAGCTGTCAGCACAGAGCCTGACTCCAGGCTCGAACCCACAAACTGTGAGATCATGACCTGAGCCGAAGCTGGACACTTAACCGACTGAGCCACCCAGGTGCCCCTCATAAAGAACTGATTTTAAAAGTCTTGGTACTAAAATAAATAAATAAATAAATAAGTAAGTAAATGTCTTAGTACTACCAAGATACACATGTGGGAAAGAAAAAAACAAGTGCTGTTGCTTCCAATGTCTCTACAGATTTTATAACCCCTAATAGGCACATTAGCTTTGCTTACAATCTATCCTTTGTGAAGCCCCGTAGATGACTTCCCAGAGCTGTTCATGCTCCCTTAGCATCTGCTTGTTGTTTACCGCGAAGGGCAGCCCCACTCTGAATGAACTCCTGGGAACCCTGTGGATGAGATTATTGCTGTACCATACCAAAAACAAACACACCGGTTCCGCCCTACTCCACTGGCAGGTCTGGGAGAGGTTCGGCTTGTGCTGCGCCAACTTTTAGATAAACATATTTTTCTCAGTTTATACTTTCAAAAATTTGGTCCATATTTTAACAGGATTATTATTCAGGAGTTTGGGATGACTTTTTTTTTTTTTTTAAAGAACATCAAGACCATGCATTTTTCAATGAGGAAATGGGAACCTGTTGCAAATTTCTTGGTACCTACCTTCATCTTAAATGTATAGTTCATTCTGTTTGTTTTTATGTTTGTTTTTAGTACCTAATTTATCATAGACACTATGCGCGGTGTTTTTCAGTGTTCTACCATTTAATTCTCGCACAAATCTGACGCAATCATTATTATGGTCCCTGCATTATCAAGAAGGAAGCTAAAGTTCCATGAGATCAATTCAGTTGTCAAAAGTGTATAGAGTAGGGGCACCTGGGTGGCTCAGTCGGTTAAGCGTCCACTTCAGCTCAGATCATGATCTCACAGTTCCTGAGTTTGAGCCCCACGTCAGGCTCTATGCCAACTGCTCAGAGCCAGGATCCTGCTTCAGATTCTGTGTCTCCCTCTCTCTCTGCTTCTCCCCTGCTTATGCTCCCTCTCTCTCTGTCTCTCAAAAATAAATAAACGTTAAATTTTTTTTAAATAATTAAGAAAAAGTCTATAGAGTAAACAGACATCTGATTCATACCCAGCATAGCTGTCTCCAAATCATGCCATTTCTGTGATACTAGAGTGACTTTCCAAAGTACTTAACCCTGACAAAAACCTTTGTTTTTACTCCTAGATTCTATCTATTCTAATGCCTCTCATGCTAAAGCCTACTTATTTAGAGCACTTGCTCCTAAACGATTCCTCAACCCCACCCCCACCCTTGCCTTTGCACTACTTAAACCCTAGCATCATTTCTCCAGATTTACTCTAGGCATTACACATTTTGATAAAGAAATCTCAGGATTTAGACACAGAGTTTTCAATGGTAAGAACATATTTGGAGATAAACTGGAATAATGATAGGTGAAAACACAGTAAGACTGCAATGAGTTGACAGGACTGGGTGCTTTGAAATGTTTGAGCAATAAGAAGCCAGCAACTGTTATATTCATGGAATACACCACTCTCCAAAAACAGGCAGGACAACTATACGAACGTGATCAGGAAGAATTGAACTAAGTGGAACAATAATAAGTTGTGTATGACAACTTGTTTAGTGTGTACGACAGCTTGTCTTTTGTGAGGGTGACTGTAGGGAGACCCTCTACACTCTCTCAAGTGCTCTCATTGTTGCCCTAATGGAGGTATAATCCTGGGTTGAATAAACCATGAGCCTGTTCTAAAATGGAATTTCAGATATTATTTGAATGTTTATCCCGCTTTGGGTTTCTTCAATCACCTCTATTTTAAGAAATATAATTAGCCTAACTTTGACCCAATAGGATAGTAATGGAAACACAGTAAAAGCATTCTTCCATTCCTTACATGGTTATGTGCTGGCTGCTTATTATACAAAAAGCACCTTGGGGCACTGGGTGGCTTAGGTCAGTTAAGCTTCTGACTTGAATTTGGATCAGGTCATGATCTCACAGTTCATAGGATTGAGTTCCATGTTGGGTTCCATGCTGACACTGCAGAGCCTACTGGGGATTCTCTCTCTCTGCCCCTCCTCTTCTCTCTCAGAGAGAAAGAAAGAAGGAAAGAAAGAAAGAAAGAAAGAAAGAAAGAAAGAAAGAAAGAAAGAAAAAGGAGGAAGGAAAGAAAGAAAGAAGGAAATGAAGGAAAAAAAAAGGAATGCACCTTTCCAAACAAAGAGAATCAAAAGGAATGAGTGCATAAAAATAAACTAATAAATGCAGGAAGTAAGGTATGTCAAATTATTAAGTTTTTTTTTTCTAAAGTATAGTTTTATGAACTATATGGCAAGCTAAATGGTTCATAAAAACAAACCCAGGGACATGAGGGATTTTGTTTAACAAATGATTTCTCAGTGTTATTCAAGATATTTAATACTGTAACTGTGCTGTAAAAGTGCTGGGTTGTTAATTAAAGAAATACATAGAAATTCAAAAGAATATTGCTGAAGTACTAATGAACAGAAAAAAAAAACCTGATTAATCTTTTGGTATGATAGTAGTATCTAAAACAAAATAATCCACTTCAAATATTCTTTGGGGAGTCTCAAAATTATATTGTAAGGTGGAAACTCTTCTGGTTTACGGTTTCTGTTTTTCTTCTGGTGCTTCTTTCTTGGGGAAGAAAAATAATATGATATCTCAAGTAAAATTCTTTCCAAACACTGGGGAAAAAAATATATTAAAAAATCTTTCCCCAGCTCTTGGTTTCAGGATCAGATTTTCTGTCCAGGGCATTATGCAAATACTTCCCTTTACAGAGGGAGATTTCCTGTTCGAATATTGTTTCCAGGAGCCCTACACATGACGTTCCAGAGTTTATTAGCTTAAGAAAGAGTGACCCAGTCGGCCATGTTTTATTAAAAGAAGCACTACAAACTGGAGAGACTTCAGGAGAGTGGTTTTTATTAAAACTCTTTGCTACTTCGAGAATGTTATCACCACTTAACATCCTCCGCCTCCAGTATGCTGCATTCCTTAAGCCCAGAAACACCTGGAATAACTGGGCTTCCTGCTCTCCCTGTTCTGGGAAATGGGAAGGACTGCCTGGAAAAGAGCAGAGAGGGAGGGGCTTCCTTACCGCAGCACAGCTCTGTTGGTGAGGCCCAGCCGCTAGAGTTCCTAGACAAATAATCAGGAAGTAGTCAGACATATGAAATAGTAAAAGGACCCTGATTGTGATTATAATAATGATGAGTTTGATGTTTGCAATTAGCAAAGGCTTAAGTTCGAAGGACACATGCCAGCTGGCAAAGCAGGCCTTAAGCAGCCTCAAAGATCCCGTGGGCTCATTTTCTTTCTTTCGTCACTCTTAGTGCCCTGGGAAGGAGGATAAGAGAGGCTGGGCCAGGACTCCCCCTAGGAAGACTTTTCCTTTTGCTTTTATATTTCTGCCCCAAACCTTCCCCTCGGTTCCACATTGTGAATATTAAAACAATTAAATATACAGAGAGAGAGAGAGTTCACATTTTATTTTTATTTATTTTGAGAGAGATAGAGCATGCGCAGGGGGGAGGGGCAGAGAGAGAGAGAAGAAGAGAGAATCCCAGCAGGCTGTGCACCAGCAGCAGCGCAGAGCCCAACTCCGGGCTCAAACTCACAAACCATGACATCGTGACCTGAGCCAAAACCAAGAGGCAGATGCTTAACCGACTGAGCACGCAGGTGCCCCGCGACTTCACATTTTAAAATATCCTATGGTTTGGGGGCGCCTGGGTGGCTCAGTCGGTTAAGCGGTTGACCTCAGCTCGGGTTATGATCTCAGGGTCCATGAGTTCAAGCCCCAGGTCGGACTCTGTGCTGACAGCTCAGAGCCTGGAGCCTGCTTTGGATTCTGTGTCTCCCTCTCTCTCTGCCCCTCCCCTGCTCATGCTCTGTCTCTCTCCGTCTAAAAAAAAAAAAATTAAAATATCCTATGGTTTTGATGAATTTTTTTTCAAAACTCTTATTTTGAAATACATATTTTTGTACCTCAGCATTTATTTATTTCTTAAATTTGAGTTGTGCAAAACAGTCATAAAATAATGAAATCGCTATCTGAGTGAATGTCAGCACTCCTGTGCCTCAGTGCCTAATATACAACAGGCATTCAACAAATGATTCATTTGCAAATGTATTACAGGATTACAGAATTAATAATAGATTACAGAATTAATAATATTAACCATACCGTGCCTTGGACTTCTTAAAGGTGCATATTACTTTTAACTAACCAATGGGAAACCGCCTTGAACAAAAGAAGAGAAAAATATGCAACTGGGAGTCATCATGCGAAGGGCATAATGAGCAATCTTGGATTCCTAGTGTTTAATTTACCTTTAATTTACCTTTAAATGAATTCCTTCCTGCATAAACTAAAACGACACTTATCTCTGACTTTGCTGGGTTGACTCAGAGAAAGGAGCTTGGGGGGTAAAAGGATAGTTCTGATCCAGACCAAGAGCAGATTGGGTAGGACCAATATGAGAAAGCAGACATAAGGGAAAGGGGTTGAGATGTCCAAGGGTTGGTAGCTCAAGGATCTCAAAAGTGATTCAAACTATTTTAAGAAACAGAACTGTTCAGAAGCTAGCATTTGTCTGTAGGCATAGTTGCTCTGGGTGATGGAAGTATTATCTTGTGCTTTATGGACAGGAGTAGATTGGGGGAGGGGAATGGAAAACTCTGGGGATAAGAATTGACAGAGTGAATGAAGTCCTATCTTTTAATGTATCTGAGTATGGTGGAAAGGTAGCTCTAAAATGCTAATCTGGGATTACAGACTAGGTAACCAAATAATCCCTTTCACCAATAACAATTTATTTTAAAATCCAAGCAAATAGTAAAGGGGGCAAGAGTCTTTGGAGAACTAGCAAGAGAGAGAGAGTGAGAGAGAGAGAGAAATAACTAGACTAAGATCTAGAAGATAAAACCCCAAAAGGAAAACCCTGTATTGGTACTGCTTTTTGTCTAGGGGGCTCTTCTTACAGTTTTTGAAGAAGCAGTCAAGAGTCTGAGAAGTGTAATAGCTTTTTTGTGACACTCAAGGAACCTGAAAAGTAAATGTTGAAATCCAGGGCCCAGATGAGGAAGTAGGAGGTAGATTTAGTAAAACAGCCTTTGCCCCACTTTGAACCCTAAAGAACAGTACCCTAAGAACAAGGATTTACCATAAGTAAATCATCCTTCCCAAGGACTACAACAAATCATCTCAATCCCTGAAATTGGATTAGGATGATCGTATATGAATATAATATATATACACATACCCATGCACATAGATATACACACATATACCTCTACACATATATAATTATACATATGTATCATATATATAATCTACCCTTAGCCATGCCATAGTATAATAGCTGACTCAAAGAAAAAGAGAATAATTTTATTTTATTTTTTTTAATGTTTATTTATTTTTGAAACAGAGAGAGACAGAGCATGAATGGGGGAGGGTCAGAGAAAGAGGGAGACACAGAATCTGAAGCAGGCTCCAGGCTCTGAGCTGTCAGCACAGAGCCCGACGCGGGGCTCGAACCCACGGACCGTGAGATCATGACCTGAGCTGAAGTCGGACGCTCAACCGACTGAGCCACCCAGGCCCCCCAAAAAAGAGAATAATTTTAAATCAGAGAAAAGAGATTACCCTCAAAGCAATATCCAAAAGGCAATACTAAATTTCACTGATGACTTCTCAGTGGAAAGAGTGGAATGTTACATATAAAGAATTATATCTTGCAAAAACAGAAAGAAAATAATTGTGAACATAGACTTCTACCTCCAGCAAAAATAGGCTTGAAAAATAAAGCTGAAATAAAGATATTTTCAGAAACCAAACTGAGAGATTATGTCGCCCAAGAGATCTGACTCATACTAAAAGGTGCTTTCTAGACAGAGGGCAAAACATCCCAGACAGAAGCTCAAAAGTACAGGAAGAAATGAAGAAATCTCACAAAAAAATATGAGATTTAAAATTATAATACACAATAATAATCATCTGTAAGCCTTGAGTGTGGGGTCAGGGTATATAGTTGGATGGAGGAAAACTGTATTAAATTGTTCTAATCTCTACATTGTCCAGGAAGAGACAAAATTGCCAGCTAAAATTAGACTCTGACAACTAAAGAATGCATGTTGTGTAGTGCATGCTGGTTATCTTCAAAAGAATGATCGTAGCTTGTGTAACTTCTAAGCCAATCAAGGGAAGGAAGGAATAATATAAAGTGCTCAATCAATTCAAAGTAGTCCAGAAATGGAAGAAAGTGGGATTTGGAACAAGCAGAAACAATGGGAAATGCATATGGAAATAAATATATTAGTAATTACATTCTATAAAAAATAATGCAATGCAAAGACAAGGATTGGCAGACTGGATTAAAAAATACAACTCTGAGCTTTTTACAAAGGACATATTTTAAAACATAGGGACACATGTAAAATAGAAAGATAGATTGAAAGTAAAAGGATAGAGTCTAATACATGGCCTAAGAATATATAAGCAAATCTAACAGGGTTATAAGAAAAAATGGTTAAATTCACAATCATGTTGGGAGATTTTAATACTTTTTTTTCCCTAAAGTTAATTTATTTATTTGGGGGTGGGGGAAGGACAAAGAGAGAGGGGAAGAGAAAGAATATTAAGCAGCCTGCGAATTGGCTTTCAGAGCCTGACGCAGGGCTCGAACTCAGGAACTGTGAGATCACGACCTGAGCCAAAACAAAAGTCAGTCGCTTAACAGACTGAGCCACCCAGGCACCCCAGAGATTTTAATATTACTCTCTTGATGAAATAAATTGGTTAAACAATTCAATAAGAATATAGAAAATTTGAATTATAAAATTAACCAAATGAGTCATTAGTTTATACAGAATACTATGTTAAAAAACTGCAGATTATGCATAATTTTAAGGACATATATAACACATGCAGAAGTTGACAAATGCTATAAATAAAATGTAGAAATTAAGCTACAAGGTTAATACTGATTACAAGATTAATATTGATTCATATCAATACAAGATTAAATTAAGTTCTTAAGAGCCAATAGGTTAGAGAAGAAATAAGAACAGAAATTGGAAAACATTTGGATTGAATGATAGTGAAATCTACATATAAAATTTATGGATACATTTATAGCCCTGTAAGGAGGAAATGTGTAGATTTTAATATATATTTTAGAGAAGGATGATGATAAAAATCAAGGATCTAAGCATCCATTTTAAAGTGAGAGAAATAAGTTCCAGGTAGATCTTAGATCTATTGTGAAAGATAAAATAGTAATGTTTATGGGAGATAAGGGAATTTCTTCATGACTTTGGTGCAAAGATTTTTAAACAAAACAAAACAGGGGCGCCTGAGTGGCGCAGTCGGTTAAGCGTCCGACTTCAGCCAGGTCACGATCTCGCGGTCCGGGAGTTCGAGCCCCGCGTCAGGCTCTGGGCTGATGGCTCAGAGCCTGGAGCCTGTCTCCGATTCTGTGTCTCCCTCTCTCTCTGCCCCTCCCCCGTTCATGCTCTGTCTCTCTCTGTCCCAAAAAAATAAATAAACGTTGAAAAAACAAAACAAAACAAAAATACACACTAGTTACCAAGGAAAATATTGATAACCTCAACTACATTGAAATTACCTTCCGTTCATGAGCAATAGCCAACAAAAGGGAAGGTCCCTGTGAAGGAAGATATGCCATACAGAAGCAACAAAAGCCTCACATAACAAAGTGTATAGAAGCATCTTCAAACCAGTGAAAGAAAGATAGACAGCTCAATAGAACAATAAGCAAATGATTTGAATTGACACTTCGTAAAAGAGGACATACGAGAGGTTACTCAGGGAAATGCAATTAAAGCCACAATAAGACATTACCACACATTCACCAGAATGAATAAAATTATAAAGGCTGGTAATACCAAGTGTTGGACCAATGGGAGCTTTCAAACAATATAGGTGTAAGCAGAAATTATTATCTACTTTAGAAAATAGTTTGGCATTTTTTTAAGTTTATTTATCCATTTTGAGAGAGAGAGTGTGTGTGTGTGTGTGAGTATGGGAAGGGCAGAGAGAGGGGGAGAAGAAGTATCCCAAGCACAGAGCCCAAAATGGGGCTGGATCTATGACCATGAGATCATGACTGAGCCAAAATCAAGAGTTTGATGCTTAACCAACTGAGCCACCCAGATGCCCCAATAGCTTGGCAGTTGTTGTTAGTTGAAAATACACACACTCTCTAATGAAAAATCCCAATCCAAGGTACATGGACAACGGTTATGTCCCATGAACAAGAATGTTCACTGCAGCATTATTTTAATAATCAGAAACTGGAAATAACCTAAATATCCATCAGTGTAAAATGAGTAAGTTTTGCATATTTATACAATGGAGTATTATATGCCAAGGAAAATGAGCAAATTTCAGCTACATGTGATGACATGAATGACTATATACAGAATGTTAAGCAAAGAAATGAGATATGTGTACATAAAATATACTGTTAATTTCTATTTTCATGAAGTTTTAAAAAAGAAAACTAAACCATAGGATTAAAAAGTGCATCTTTAAGTGCATCTAAAGCTATAAAGAAAATGATGAAAATGCCCACCATAAAAGTCAGGTAATGGTCAACTTTGGCAGAAAAAAGAAAAGGGCAAATTATGGATTAGAAGGGAAGACAGAAGGCATCAGGAGTTCTGGCAATATTCTACTTCTTTACCCAAGTGGTGGCT